>NW_027515504.1:600000-807112 GCF_048772815.1 Callospermophilus lateralis
CTTCAAACCCTTCCTCCATCCAGAGTTCTGTCGCTCCTCACTTCATTTCTGGAAAACCCTAATATTACTTTCCTCCCCTGCTCTGCACTGAACCCTGCCTCACTGCTCCCAATGACTCCCACGTCTAACACAACAATTCATAATTGCTTGGAAACGTTAGATGATTTCCTTCCCTGTCATTCTTCAATTTCTGAGGGACCACTCACCAAGCCTGACCTTATCTGGTTCACTGACGGCAGTTTCTTTAGGCAGAATGGCACTCATTACTCTGGATACACTGTAGTTTCAGCCACTGAGATTATAGAGGCCAAAGCTCTACCTTCAGGAACTACCAACCAGCAGACTGAACTCATAGCAGCCACTCGTGCCTGCCTTCTAGCACAAAGCAAATCCCTCACCCTTTATACTGACTCAAAATATGTCTTCCATATCTTATTTTCCCATGCTGCAATATGAAAGGAGCGAGGACTACTTACCACCAAAGGTAATGTGATCACTAATTCGGCTCTTATAAGCAATCTGATAGAGGCCTCCCACTTTCCCACCCAGTTGGGAGTTGTCCATTGTAGGTCCCATCAGAAGGACAGCTCTCTTATCACTGAGAGCAATGCCAAAGCTGACCAGGCGGCACGAATGGCTGCCACCACTTCCAGTTATTGCCCCCATTGGGGGACATATAATGGCCACTTTAGACATCTCATCTGAAGCCACTACTTCTTCCAGTAAGAACAAGGATCTTTTCAAGTTCCTTTATACTCTATTCCATTCCGATTCTCAGTCTTTGACCCTCTTTTTACAGAGCTTCTTCTCCCTCACCCCCTCTGACAAAGCCATGCTACAGAATATAGCCTCTAATTGTCAGATCTGTCAGCGGACCAACCCTCATACTTTTTTAAGGCCCAAACCTTTCCCTTCCCACCAAGCCCGGGGACACATTACCACTGCTGACTGGCAGGTACACTTCACCAACATGCCCAAAGTATGGCACACTAAATACCTCCTTGTCTTTGTGGACACTTTCTCTGGTTGGGTTCAGGCATTTCCCATTTCCAATAAAAGGCTTCCACTGTAGCTTCAATCTTTCTGACAGTCATCATCCCCAGGTTTGGAATGCCCAGTTTCCTACAATCTGACAATGGCCCTGAGTTGATTTCTAGGATCACACAAAAGGTCTCTCAAGCCCTCTCCTTCAAGTGACATTTTCACTGTCCATATCACCTTCAGGCTTCAGGGAAAGTGGAAAGGGTAAATCGTACTCTAAAGGAAGTCCTTACCAAATTGACAATGGAATTAAACTTAGACTGGGTCAAACTCCTTCCCTTGGATTTGTTTCGAATCAGAGCTCTACCTAAGAAACCATCTTTACTGTCTCCCTTTGAGATAAGGTATTCAAGACCTCTTATGCCCCCTGGGATGGTCATTTCACAAGGACCTCTCACCCGAGATTTGTCTTTGCCTCTCTTGTTTTATCTTCGCTCGGAACTCTGGAAATATCAGGACTGGCTTCTTCTGGACCCAGTCCCCGCTCCAAACACTCCTCCCTTAACAGCTGGGAGTCTAGTCTATTTTAATACCCCAGAGGAGAACGGGCCTCTTGCCCCAAAATGGGAAGGCCCCTATCCTGTCATTCTCTGTACCCCCAACTCCACCTAACTCTCCTTATCAGACAACTGTCTCACCCCTTGGATTCACATATCTAGGTTGAAGCCATATCACCAAGAGGCCCACCTGATGACGACAGGACCACCCCAGAGGAACTCCAAGAATCACCTCCTGAACCTTCCCTTTACTCCTGCTCTCCACTCCCATCTCACCCATTTAAGTTGCGGCTAACACGGTGTTCCCCGCAGAACAATTCCTCTTAAAGAAGGCACAATGAGCTCTCCCAACACCCTAGTCTTCTCTAACTGCTTGTTTTTTGTGCTCTGCTTATTTTCTGGGCTCTGTCAGGACTGGTATCTACCCTCCTCTGCTACAATGTATTTTTTCACTCTTTGGGAATGATACTCAGAACATGGCATGCAGAATGTCCACGCAGTGGATGCAACTGCTTGCTTCATCCACAACTGCACATCTATTTCCCTAAAATTGTCACCTTCAAGGACCTTCGTCCCTGGTAGCTGGAACTGGCCTTTCATTTGCTTCCTTTTTCATCAAACCAAAGACTATTGTCATTGGTGGCCTGAGATATATAATGGGTGCCCCTATAAGTCATGCAGGTTCAATCATGAACGTGGTAGCTATTCTTACCACTCACTTGGTTACCATGAAGGGTGGACTTCTAGTTACCTAAAGTGGCATAAAGGCTCTTCATCCAATAACAATGGATGGTATACTTTAGATATACCTGACCCCAAGGCCAAACGTTGGGACTATGTTGAGTTTGCTGTCTATGCTCGGACAACCTCAGCCAGACCCACAATGTGGATGACTGTTGGCCGCACCCTGATTACGCCACCTAAGGCAATCATCCAGGTAGTCGAACACATTAAGGAGTCAGAATCAAAACTTCGAGATCTTATCCATAGCTCATTTAAAGAGGATTCAGAGCCTTCAACCCCCTCAGGCCCCCCTCCCACATGGCTCAATTTGCTACACCAAACTCTTTGATTATTAAACTCCACCCCTCTTTCTGTGCCTACTTCTCAGTTCTTTCTCTGTGCTTCACTTAGTCGTCCACTTCTAGCAGCGGTCCCATTAGCGGCAGGAAATATTTCAGCAAAAACCTACAATTTCTCTAAGAAAGGAAAACCCCTACATGTGACACGTATCCCACTATGGGAAAGTTGTTCCACCAATACTTTATTTCCTTTCATCTGTTTCCACCTGACAATAATGAATTCTTTACCCATTTGTTCCTTGAGCTTTAGCACCCCATCGAGCCCTGATTTATGAAACCTGGACATTTTCTCTGGTGTAACGGGTCTATAAGTACCTCAACGATCAATGTCTCTGGCATCTGTTTCTTGGTTACGGTAGTTCCTCAGCTGTCTTTGTATACTCCCATCGAATTCCGACAGGTGGCCCTACCTTCCTGCACCCTTAGGGCAGTCTTTCTGCCGGTTCTGGTAGGCCTCACATTAACAACCTCAGCGGCGAGTCTCGAACTCTCTGGTGAAGCTATAGGTCATGCTCTATGGGCATCCAATGACCTGCAACAAAAACTGCAGGAAGCACTTGATAACACTGCTCAGTTTCTGGGCTCCTTGCAGTGACGGTTACTTCATTGGCACAACTGGCTTTACAGAACCGAAGGGCAATTGATCTTCTCATTGCAGAAAAAGGGGGAACATGCCTGTTCCTCAGAGAGGAATGTTGTCATTATGTTAATGAATCTGGCCTAATAGAAAAAAATGTTGTTAAATTGCAGGAATTATCAACCCAATTGCTTCCAATCCTTTCTTGCCATGTACTTACTACCAATCTTGGGGCCCCTTATTGGGATGCTCCTTTTTTGTGCTCTCTTGCCCTGCATAATGAAGTGACTTCAAACCGAACTGAAAAAAAATTTCTAATCAAACATTCAACCAGCTTTTGCTTAGGCACTAGCAGCCTCTGATGACTGATGAACCCCCAACATCTCCAAGAGAACAGTTCACTCAGTGCTGAAGCTCACTACCAGGCACGATGGAATGCAACGGACATCAGACGGCGAGAGACAATGAGCTCGGAGAACCTTTTAATCTGCCATCCTGGATTAATGAGTCTTAATGTCCTTCTAAGTTTCCTCATGGCCCTTGGCCTCTACTCTGTCAGTCCCCCAACATGGTACTTCTGCCAAAAATTGACCTTTGCTTTAATTTTTATCTTAATTCTGTTTTTATTTGCTCTGATCTTCTTCAGGTGCTGGTGATGCCATGTCCAGGCAACGCTTCCAGTATTTCCCAGAGTCTCTGAAACAGGACCAGTGACTGATGCCAACAAACTCCTCCATCCAGGACTGGTTCAATGCCATCGACAACTTGAGGCTTCAGGGAACTTTCATAGACTTCACCCCTATGGAAGTAGCTGTCTGTAGCCACTGGATTTTCTTTCTGGCTGCCATGATATCCCCAGACCTGCCCCCCGAGAATTCCTCCACTTCCCATTCTAGGCCCCACAGCGCCCCCAAACAGCAAGAAGCAGCCGGATCTGACCAACGACGCCACACTTCCTAAGAAAACAAAAAGGGAGGAATGTTGGGAAAAGTATAAACGGCAGCCATTCCCCAGAGTAAAAACCCCAACATGGTGCCTAAGGACTTTTTCTTTCTACCTTCCTCTTTTCTGCAGTGGTGCAAAAAATTCCCGCCCGTGTGAACTCTCCCGTCGGCGCCAATTTCAAATCTCTCTGGCGGGGAACCTTAGCCCCAATGAGAACTAATTCCTTGCTCTGGAGCTGATATCTGAAAGAACTTGCCAATAAATTGGTGCCCTGCCATTTATCTAAGCCCTACCATCACCCCTTTAGTTCTATGTAAGCACACAGCTTTTTGCAATAAAATTGGAATTCTCCTAGCGAAGTGTCTTTGTGTGGGGAATTCTTTCACTCATGATCAGCAACAGGATATCCAAAGGTTCTTCAGTGCCACCTGGTCTGGGAATTTCAGAAATTTGATGGTATTTATTTAGCCATTTTTGAAGGATGAAGTTGGAGTTACTGTGGGTTTCAATTCATGCAGGAAACATTATATGGTGAGGAAGCTCATTTCAATGAAATCTCTGGAGAACACTCACAGGCAAGCTTCCCAAAGAGTGGCCAAAAGTTCACATGAAGCCAGGATCACTGAGGTCTACAATGTGAGTTCCATGTGTGTTTAGACTCTCAACTTTGGCTGCCAAGTCTTTAAAAATAAAATCATGTGATATCCTGGCTGAGATTCCCAGTGCCCTGTGGAAAGCCTCCCTGGACCTCTATCTCAGTTTCCAAGGGCGATTCTGATGCGTGGCCTTCTAAAATCCCAACACATTTCATGGAAGTACTTCTCTGAGGTCAGTTCCAGAACTCAGTCTCTAAGAGGAATCACACCAGAGTTAAAGCCCAGGTAGGCCCAGTCATCTCTTCCAACCGCCACAAAAATGACCACAATGAAAACCAAAACACACCCACAGGGCCCTCATCTTCTTACATATAGACACTCATCATAACTTCTGGCTGGAGTTTTCCATGAGGGGTGCAGCCCAAGACGGTGTGAAAAATAAGCTCCCTTGCCGCTCATTTGCCTAAATTCCGGGTGGCCTGGAAACCCTTCTTGTGAACCAGGAGTGATCAAATAGGCCTGCTGTTAATACTGCTCTGCATCTCCAATTTGAGGCCTACTGAATGTCAGGTATAGATTATTTATATGATTGGGAGTCATGAGACAAACCAAAAACCTCTGGGCTAGCCTCCGCAGGGCTTTGAAGAACTCATTTTACCCAAAGGATGCCTATTCTCACTTGATGGGCCTCAGGAACCTTAGAAATGAAGTCAAGAGACTTCATTCACAATAACTGCTCTTTTGGCAATTTTGGTTTTGGATGCACACATGGGATCTGTCTTTGGATTAATCAGGTGCTGAGAATCTAAGCCACAGCCTCACACAGGGCCAAGAGGCTGATTCAGACACATCCTTTTCCAAAGCAATTAAGCAAAGAGCCACAGGTGATGCCCATTCAGTTCCATTTGAAAACTGTTTTCTTCAGGGTTCACAAAGGGGTGGCCTGAGGCAAAGACCTTCCTGACATTCAGGGCAACAGAACATTAGGTAAGAAAAAGTCCAAAGCAGGGTTTCTCCACTGAGACTTTCCTGGTCACACTGATATCTGAGTTTTCTGAGATGCTCGCCATTCCCTCCAGCTATCCAGTACATGGACATGTCACAGAGATTGGAGGTGGTACATATTTTGGACAAAAACCATGAGTCTATTCTGGAGAGTGGCGAGAATTCAGGAAGAAAACAGGAACTTAGGAAGTTAGCAGGTGTTGCCCATTTTTAAGGCAAGCGGCAGTCCATTCATAAATTGGGCAGGATGAATGCTGGGAAGCTTTCTACTATACAGGACACATCAATTGTTGCATTCTCTTTTCTAATGTCTACAACCACGGACACAGTAGCATACACAGACATAGAAACACTCGCCTTGTCAAACGTCTTACTAGAAGCAGTCCACTACAAATCAAAGAAAAAAACGCCTTTCCTACCTATTCTCAGATCATGAGACAAAACCACAAAATCACACCCACACCCACGAAGGCACATCCTTCCCCCATTAAACTCTGTGACTATCCAGAGTTTCCTCTGACTGGTGGGCCACAGTATGTTCCCCCGAAATGGCCTGTCTTGTCTCAGATCTGCTCTTCTTTCCCAACTCTGTGAAGTTTTCAGGAGCCAGTGGCCAACCACTACCTGCTTTCTCAGGAAAGGCCCCTATTCAGAGCTCTCCTGGTATTTGGCCATCCTCATATCTTAAGGTACCAAGAAAGACTAACACTCTCCTTTGTAAATCCAAACAAGTTAAACCCCTGGGCCTGAGACTTGAGTGGCTCCGGGTGCCTGGCATCCTGGATCCCAAGTTCAGAGAGTTCCATCACCAAGGAAGTGAGGTAGGTCAATGCTTCAGGAACTGAATGAGGTCACTTCCTTGGCAACCACTTTGTCCTAAAAGTTGCTTTCAAGTGTCCCATTATATGGAGGCTGCCCCTACTTCCTATGACATTTTCACAAGTTAGAATGGTATATAAACCATGGGCACCCGGGAACAGCTCTCCACCTAGGACTGGTTTGGACCATCTTCTCTACATTAAGAAGAGAGAGGTGGATGCATACACATCCCTTCATGCTGACCAGGTTGTTTGCCATAGAAGATGACTTTTCTCTCTCAAGTTTTCATAGCTGCCCACATCTTCTCAAGGCATCCTTTCTGCATGGACCTTTGACGTTCTCAACAGGTGGAAGATCACCTACATTCATGTATTGTAAGACCAACTCTGTCGCTGCTCTTCTGTAAAGTTAGATTGACGGAACAGTGTATGGTTAGGGTTAATAACATGTTCAATTTGGGTTAAGAATCTTTCTGCACGATGAATAATGGTATTGGGAAACTATAATATTTACAAGAATATATAGGTGAAATATAAGTATAAAAACAGAAATCCAGGGAAGATATGAAGCCCAGAAGGGCATTGCACCCTTAATTGGTATGCTTAGCTTTGAATTATGTTCTGCACAAATGTCTCAGATAAATCGATGAACAATGGCATAGGACCTTGTTCCTTTGATGATTGAATGTCAAAGAGAACATCCACTCAAAATGGGATAGTAGGTAGAATTAGGAAGATGGTCGGTAGGTTTAGAAAGAAGAGTGAGTATAGGATTTAGACCAAAACTTCTTAAGCAATAGGGTTTCGGTTAGAGAGTGAATGTAAATTTCAGCACACATGAAGTGTAAGTCACAAAGATGAACCGGGGAAATATGTAGGATAGCAGATATAAATAGAGACATTACTAAATCAGGTAAAGTATAAAATGAGTGATAGGATTAGACATTTTCAACAGGCATGAGGTTGAATATATAATCTTAGGAAGAAACAAATATGTAGTCACCAATAGGATTGATATTTGAGAGCATTAGGCAACCTGGACATGGAAGTTTATGTAATCCATGCTCACTTTCCATTTAGGCTTTGGTACAATCTTAAGGGTGACTTTTTTTTTGTCTAGAATATTACTGTGATAAAATGTATATGTAGATCTGGTGACATGAGTATTTCTTCCACCATTTCTTTTAGGAATATTTTGAAGATGTATAAATTAGTATCTAAGGTAAAATAGGTGTACCCCTTGTCTATGAATAGAGAGATAATGCATTAATAGACCATACAGTTAATAAATATTATAACTGCTTCCACTTTAAATAATGGATTGAATTGATAACTGAAAATATATAAGAAATCATATTTTGATATAGAATCATTCATAACAACTAGTTATACGTCTAATTGTAATATTAGGGTTATGGCTTTTCATGAAGAATGTGTGAGTTTTGCTTCAAAATGATTATGAAAATCAAAAATAATGTGTTTGGAAAGAAGTCTCATGAAAAGACCAGTCAAGAAACATGGAGGAATACATGTTTTCTGAAGCAGGAAGTGATTGAAAGTGAAATAAATGCTTATAAATTTGTGAACTTGTGAATGAAATATATATACTGTAATGTGCATAAACTTAAGAAATAGTAATGTACCAGTGTTGAATTAAAATGAACTCCAAAACACATATCATGTCCCATAAGAATCTACTTGCATTGATGTTAAACTGGGTCAGTTACTGTAGAAATATTAGGAGTTATATGCACCATTCACTGAAGTTAGTTTTCAGTACTAGGAAACAAATATGTATTTCAGGTGAATGAATATTTCTGAGTATAATCTTGTTAAAAGTTGATTGTAAATCCACATACATGAACAGAAGTTATTTACTCCAAACCCAACAAACCGCCATTCCTACCTATTCTCAGAACATGAGACAAAATCCGCAAACTCACACCCACACCCTCAAAGTCACCTACTTCCTGCAACTAGGTCTATGACAATCTGGAGTGTCCTCTGACTGGTGGGCCACACTATGTTCCCCTGAAATGACCTGTTCGGTCTCAGAACTGATCTCCTTGTCCAACTCTGTGAAGTTGTCAAGAGTCAGCGGTGAGCCACTACCTGCTTTCTCAGGAAAGACCCCTCTTCAGAGCTTTTCTCACATTTGGCCATCCTCACATCAGTAGGTACCAAGAAAGAGTGAATCTGTCCATGCTAAATCCAAACAAGTGAGACCACTGGGACTGGGACTGGGACTGGGACTGGCTCTGGGTGCCTGGCTTCCTGGATCCCATGTTCAGAGAGTTCCATCAACAAGGAAGTGTGGTGAGGTCACTTTCTTCAGAAACTGAATGAGGCCACTACCTTGGCAACCACTTTGTCCTAATAGTTGCTTCCAATGGTCCCATGAGATGGAGGCTGCCCCTACTTCCTGTGACACTTTCACAAGTTAGAATGCAATATCAACCATAGGCACCCGGGAACAGCTCTCCACACAGGCCTGGTTTTGTCCATCTTCTCTACATTAAGAAAAGAGGGGCTTATTCAGACACTACCCTTTATCCTGACCAGGTTTTTGCCATGAATGATGACTTTTGCTCACTCAGGTCCTTCATATCTGCCTACATCTTCTTCAGGGATCATTTATTCATGGACCTTTGAGGTTCTCAGCTGGAGGAAGACCACCTACATTCCTGTATTTTAAGACCAACTCTGTCCCTGCTCTTCTGTAAAGTTAGATTGAGGGAACTGTGTATGGTTAGGGTTAATAACATTTTTGATTTGGGTAAAGAGTCATTCTGCTGGATGAATTATAATATTGGTAACCTTTAAGATTTATAAAAATATAGAGGTGAAATATATGTATGAAAACAGAAATCTAAGTAAGATTTGAAGCCCAGAAGGGCATTGGGCCCTTGATTGGGATACTTTACTTTGAATTACATTCTACTAAGATATCTCAGATAAATCGATATACAATGGCATAGGACCTTGTACCTTGGACGATTGAATGTTGAAGAGAACATCTAGTCAAAAAGGGATAGTAGGTAGGAATAGGAAGATAGTTGGAAGTTTTAGGAAGAAGAGTGTGTATAGGATTTGGAATAAAAGTTCTTTAACAATAGGGTTTTGTTTAGAGAGTGAATGTCAATGTCAGCACATGTGAAGTGTCAGTAACAACGGTGAACTTGGAAAAATATGTAGGAAAGCAGATATCATTAGAGAGATTAGGAAATCAGGTAAGGTATAAAGTCAATCATAGGACTAGACATTTTCAACAGGGTTGAGTTTGAATATATAATCTTAGGAAGCAACAAATATGTAGTCACCAATATGATTGACATTTGAGAGCATTAGGGAACCTGGACATGGATGTTTTTAGTAATCCATGTTCACTTTCCATTTAGGCTTTGATACCATCATATTGTGTCTTTTGCATTTTTTGTCCAGAATATTTCTGTGATAAAATGTATATGTAGATCATATATTTTATATTTTGAATAGTTTGGAGAGTGTGTATATATATATATATATATATATATATATATATATATATATATATATATATATATATATATATATATATATAAAACCACTGAGACATTAACAATTAGCAATATATATTCCAATCGAAATTCATCATGAAATATATATCATCCACTGATGAAAAAATATTTATTTTACTGAACATGGATTTATGTATAATCTTGATCTCTTAGGAAGCTCACACATAGGGTGAATTTTCACTTCCAACAGTGTTTCTGCTGAGTGATCTCTTCTCACAACTTGTATTTGCCAAGTCAGCCACCTCACAAATATGTACGTGTTATACCAGGTAGAATTCTATATGTGCATATAAAAATCCATGTGCTGAAGAGGGTACAGAGAAAGGGAGACAGAAATTCACATATTTGTTAACTTTAAAACACATGGAGAACTATTTCAATTAAAAATTTACTAGAATTTTTACAGCTGCCTTTTTTCCTGCAAAAGGCAAGTTCAACTATACTCCATGCCTCTTCTGAAATTTTTTATTTCTATTCTGTTTTGGTGTTTTCCTTATCATATTAGGATTAGTAGTCAGAGTCTAGTAGCGTATGGATTAGTGTCAGGGATGCAGTATTTCGAATGGAAAATAGGAAAATGAATCCAATGTGTATGCAAATATGTGCTACAAAACAATCTTCCCACTCTCATCTAGAATAATGCCTTGACATTACTTTTGCCCCAAATAACACACAAATAGAGGAGAAGAGTAAAAAAATCTGTTAATATATATATGGAATGGAAAATGCTCAGGGTTTCACAACATTGGATGTGGTAGAATAGTTTCCAAAAGTAAGGGACAGGGTAAACATTCCACAAACATGGAGCTCTTTCGGCCTAAAGACTTCTTGAGAAACTGCCTCTGAGGTTTGACACTTGAAATATATATTGTTGTCAGGAGCTTTAGATTCTTTTCTAATGAGACCATCAAAGCTGCGTCTGCATCTATGTGACCTGGAGGACATGGTTTCTTCTTTTCCAATGAACATGAGGCAGCAGTGCTGAATTCGCTCTTTGTTGGTAAAATGTGGCCACTGTGGGCTAAGTGTCTCCCCGTGTGGACAGTGAAGCCATTTTTTCGTCCTCCAATTTTCGTGGTTTTTCTTCCTGCTGCATTGGGAATTTCATATTTGCTCCACAAAATACAAGGAGTTCAACTGGGACACAGTGCTGGAGCGGGTTCTGTCACGTGTGTTGGGTCAGGGTCTGCAGGGGAATGCATCAACCAGGCTAATATCCCACAGAGCTTGCCCCCTTATACATAGCAACATGATTCTGAACATTGCCCTGAAATCTCTCCATATAACAAGATGCATTTACAAATAAGCTTCTGTTGGCTACACCATGTCAATCACAAGCCATTTGGAAGCTAATGGCAGATCCACATGGCCCCACAACAGATGTATTATCACACACCTGCACACCACTGCTCTAGGCCCACTAATCAGCAGGCTCCAACTTACGGGCAAATCTGTTCTACACCATTTTCATGAAACCCAGTAAATCAAGGCACTGTCTGGTACACTCATGATCAGCAACAGGACATCCAAAGGTTCTCCAGTGCCACCTGGTCTTGGGAATTTCAAAAATTTCATGGAATTTATCTAGCCGTTTTTCAAGGAAGATGTTGAAGGCACTGTGGGTTACAATTCATTCAGGAACCATTAAATGGTGGGGAAGCTCATTTCAATGAAAACTCTGGAGAACTCTCACAGGCAAGGCTTCCCAAAAAGTGGCCAATAGGTCACATGAAGCCAGGCCTATTGCAGTCTACAATGTGAGGTCCATGTGTGTTTTGACTGTCAACTATGGCTGCCACGTCTTTCAAAATAAAATCATGTGATATTCTGGCTGAGTTTCCCAGTGCTCTGTGGATAGCCACCCTGTTCCTAGATCTCACTTTTCTTTCCAAGGGCGACTCTCATGCGTTGCCTCCTAAAATCCTAACACAATTAATGGCAATATTTTTCTGATGTCAGTTCCAGAACTCAGTCTGTAAGGGGAATCACACCAGAGTTCAAGCCTGGTTTGGTCCATCTTCTATACATTAAGAAGAGAAATGTTGATTCAGACACATCCCTTCATCTGACCAAGTTGTTTGCCATGGAATATGACTTTTGCTTTCACAGGTCCTTCATAGCTGCCTATATCTTCTCCAGGGATCATTTCTTTGTTGACCTTTGAGGTTCTCAGCAGGTGGAGGATCCTCTAAATTCCTGTATTGTAAGACCAACTCTGTCCCTGCTCTTTCGTAAAGTTAGATTGAGGGAACAGTGTATGGTTAGGGTTAATATCATGTTCCATTTGGGTTAGGAATCATTCTACGGGATGAATTATGGTATTGGGAACCTGAAATATTCATAGGAATATAAGTGTAATATAAGTATGAATACAGAAATCTAGGTAAAATTTGAAGCCCAGAAGGTCTTTGGGCCCTTGACTGGGATACTTAGCTTTGAATTATATTCTGCACAGATGTCTCAGATTAATCAATATACAATGGTAGCGTTCCTTGTACCTTGGATGATTGAATGTCGAAGAGAACATCCACTCAAAAAGGGATAGTCGGTAGGATTAGGAATTAGTCGGAAGAGTGAATATAGGATTTGGTCCAAAAAATCTTTAGCAATAGGGTTTTGGGTACAGAGTGAGTGTAAATGTGAGCACATGTGAAGAGTCAGTCACAATGATGAACTGGGGAAAATATGAAGGAAAGCAGATAATAATAGAGACATTAGGAAATCAGGCAAAGTATAAACTGAATGATAGGATTAGACATTTTCAACTGGCTTGATGTTGAATATATAATCTTAGGAAGAAACAAATATGTAGTCACCAATCGGGTTGACATTTGAGAGCATTAGGCAACCTGGACATGGATGTTTTTCGTGATCCATGCTCACTTTCCATTTAGGCTTTGGTACAAACTTAAGTGTGATCTTTGTAATTGTGTCCAGAATATTACTTTGATAAAATGTATATGTACATCAGGTGATATGAGTATTTCTTCCACCATTTCTGGGAGCAATATTTTGAAGATGTATAAATAAGTATTGGGGGTATAAAAAGGTGTACCCTGTGTCTATGAATATAGACATAATGCATGAATAGACCATACTGTGAACAAATAATATAACTTTTTCCAACTTTAAATAATGGATTGAATTGATATCTGAAAATATACAGAAAATCTATATTGATGTACAATCCTTCATTCCAACCAGTTATACATCTAATGGTAATATTAGGGTTATGGTTGATCATGACGTGTATGTGAGTTTTGCTTCAAAGGTGATTATGGAAATAGAAAATAATGCGTTTGGAATGAAGTCTCATGAAAAGACTGTGAATCAGGCGGTATAGTGATACCAGACTTCAAACTATACAACAGAGCAATAGTAATAAAATCAGCATGGTACTGTACCAAAACAGGCGGTTGGACAAATGGTACAGAATAGAGGACACAGAAACCAATCCACTAAACTACAACTATCTTATATTTGATAAAGAGGCTGAAAGCACACAATGGAGAAATGATAGCAGCTTCAACAAATGTTGCTGGGAAACCTGGAAATCCATATGCAACAAAATGAAACTGAATCACTTTCTCTTGCCATGAACAAAAGTTAACTCAAAATGGATCAAGGAGCTTGATATCAAATCAGAGACACAGTGTCTGACACAAGAAAAAGTTGGCTATGATCTGCATACTGTGCGGTCGGGCTTCAAATTTCTTAATATGACACCCATAGCACAAGAGTTAATAACTAGATTCAACAAATGGGACTTACTCAAACTAAAAAGTTTTTTCTCAGCAAAAGAAACAATAAGAGAAGTAAATAGGTAGCCTACATCTTGGGAACAAATCTTTACTCCTCAAACTTCAGATCGAGCCCTAATATCCAGAGTATACAAAGAACTCAAAAATTAGACAATTAGATAACAAATAACCCAATCAACAAATGGGCCAAGGACCTGAACAGACACTTCTCAGAGGAGGACATTCAATCAATCAACATGTACATGAATAAATGCTCACCATCTCTAGCAGTCAGAGAAGTGCAAATCAAAACCACCCTAAGATATCATCTTGCTCCAGTAAGATTGGCAGCCATTATGAAGTCAAACAACAACAAGTGCTGGTGAGGACGTGAGGAAAAGGGTCCACTTGTACATTGCTGGTGGGAGTGCAAATTGGTGCAGCAAATTTGGAAAGCAGTATGGAGATTTCTTAGAAAGCTGGGAATGGAACCACCGTTTGACCCAGCTGTTAACCTTCTCGGTCTATTCCCTAAAGACCTAAAAAGAGCATGCTACAGGGACACGGCTACATCGATGTTCATAGCAGCACAATTCACAATAGCAAGACTGTGGAACCAGCCTAGATGCCCTTCAATAGACGAATAGATAAAAAAAAATGTGGCTTTTATACAAAATGGAGTATTACTCTTCATTAAAAAATGACAAAATCATAGAATTTGCACGGAAATGGATGGCATTATAGCAGGTTATGCTAAGTGAAGCTAGCCAGTCCTTGAAAAACAAATGCCAAATGTCTTCTTTGATATAAGGAGAGTAACTAATAACAGAGTAGGGACAAAGAGCCTGAGAAGATTAACACTAAACAGGAATGAGAGGTGGGAGGGAAAGGAAGAGAGAAGGGAAATTGCATGGAAATGGAAGGAGACCCTCAGGGTTATACAAAATTGCATACAAGAAGAAGTGAGGGGAAAGAGGAAAAAAAACAAGGGAGAGAAATGAATAACAGTAGAGAGGGTAGAGAGAGAAGAGGGGAGGGGAGGGAAGAAGAGGGGGATAGTAGAGGAGAGGAAAGGCTGCAGAATACAACAGACACTAGTATGGCAATATGTAAATCAATGGATGGGTAACTGATGTTTTTCTGCAATGTGTATGCGGGGTAAAAATGGGAGTTTATAACCCACTTGAATCAAAGTGTGAAATACGATATATCAAAAACTATGTAATATTTTGAACAACCAACAATAAAAATTTAAAAAAAAAGAAACCTGGAGGAATACATGTGTTCTGAAGCAGGAAGTAATTGAAAGTGAAACAAATGTCTATAAATTTATGAACTTGTGGATAAATATATATCTTATGATGTGCATAAACTGAAGAAATAGTAATGTACTAGTGTTGCATAAAAATGAACGTCAAAATACACAACTTGTCACATAGGAATCTACTTGCATTAATGTTAAACTGGGTCAGATACTGTAGAAATATTAGGATTTGTGTGCACCATTCACTAAAGTTATTTTTCAGTACTAGGAGACAAATATGTATTTCAGGTGGATGAATATTTTTGAGAATAATCTTGTGAAAAGTTTATTATAAATCCACATACATGAACATGAATGAATGTGGGGAGTGTATAATAAGGCATATATATTTCATATTTTGAAAAATCTGGAGATTGTGTGTATATATATATATATATATATATATATATATATATATATATATATACATATACACACACTCACACACAAAACACACACAGGAACATTAAAAATTAGCAATACATATGCCAATCGAAATTCATCATGAAATATATATCTTTCACAGATACAAAAGTATTTATTTTACTGAACTTGTATTTATGTATAATGTTGTTCAACTAGGAAGCAAACCCATAGATTGAATTTTCTGTTAAAACAGTGTTTAGGAGGAGTGATCTCTTTTTACGATTTGTATCTGCCAAGTCAGCCACCTCATAAGAATGTATGTGTGATACCATGTAGCATTCTATATGTGAACCTAAAAAATACATGTGCTGAATAGGCTTCAGAGAAAGGGAGACAGGAATTCACATATTTGTTAACTTTAAAAACACATGGAGAACTATTTCAATTAAAAATTGACTAGATTTATAACACCAACACTTTATCAGGCAAAAGGCAAGTCTAACTATACACCATGCCTACTCTGAACTGCTTCTATTTCTATTCTCTTTGGGTTGTTTTTCTCCATCATATTAGAATTAGTAGTCAGAGTCTAGTCTGGTTTTGGTTAGTGTCATGGATTCAGTATTTTGAATGGAAAATTAGATAATGAATCCAATGTGTATGCAAATATGTGCTGCACAAAAATTTTTCCACTCTCATCCAGCACAATACCTTGAAATTATCTTTGCCCCAAGTAAGACACAATTAGAGTAGAAGAGTTAGAAAATCTGTGAATACATATCTGTACTGGAAAATGCTCAGGAGTTCACAACCTTGGAGGTGGTAGAGTAGTTTCCAAAAGTAAGGGACACGGGTTGATAGACCCAACCTGATCTTTTATTAAAATTGGGAGCCTTCTTGCCACAAAGCCATAAAAAGTTAATTTTGGCTTTACTATAAATAACTGCAAATTCTGAACCTGCTTGGAATGCCTGCCCGTGCCTTGAATTCACCCATGCTTGACTCTCTGACCAGATAGCAGCCCTCGCTGAAACTTTAGTGACACATCATAAATTTTGGCCTTCCCTGGCCAGACAACGACCCTCTCTGAGGCTCTATTTGTCCTCATAATTTCTAATGTTGGGGCCACCAAAAAATAAATAAATAAATAAATGAACTACCATTTTTGTGATGCTTGTCAAAGTTCTGTTATCTGTAACCCCCATTTTGTGTAACTTTCTGGGCTATATAGCTGTGCTGTAGGAAAGGCGGGGTTGCTGTCTTGTTCCTGCCGTTTTGGGATGGAGAGGCAGCCCAGCCGGTTGACATAATAAGCTTGCCTCAATTTGATTTTAGTTGGAGTCAGTGTTCTTTTTTTGTGTCCTCATCTAATTTTTTTGAGTTCCCCAGCAAGATGACCCTGCCGACCAGATCACAAGACCAGACTGCTGGAAAATCTGAATCTGGCCTTCCCTTCAGGGCTCCGGGCTGGAGAGCCACTCTAGTGGGTGCACATCTTGAGCTGTTCCAAGGTCATGGAGTGAGCGTTAGGTCCCAGGAGCACTGCGGTGAACCACCGCACTAAAACTATTAGCAATCACCTGGTGGAGGAGGCCTCAAAAATTAAGTGGCACCTTTATAACATCTGATATCGGTTATAAAGGATATCAGATGTTATAATATCATCTGTTCTGATGACATAGAGGTGTCCTGGGGAGGCTCACATATACTCGTTTTCGGTACAGTAATGAGAATCGTTCTGTCCTCTGTTCTGTTCTGTAGGGAATTCATCTGGAATGGTAGAGATGTGATGACTGGCATGTACGTGGTCCTACTTCGGAGCTTTAGCAAGACGTTGCATTGCTCCTATGTTTTTTGTTTCAAGTTCGGGTTTCTGTATTTTGTGTTTTGTTCTGTGTTCTATATATTTTTCTTGTTTGTTTTGTGTGTTTTGTTCTGTGATTTCTGTGGTAAAAACATAAGTATATTGGACGTGAAAATGGGTAACAAAGAAAGTAAGCCTGATATTCTTTCGGACTCTGTTTTAAGGAACTGCGATGAACTTTACCCCCCTTTGTTAAGCAGGATGAGAGAAGCTCCTAGCTGGCTGCCTGGAGTATAACCACTGCAGAGGGCAATGCCTGCTGGGGACCTAAGAACTGAGTATCTCCCAGGTTAACAAGTGAAACTCCATTAAAACCCCTTGTCCCTCCAGATCAAGAGAGTCACAACCTCTGGGCAGGGTTCCTGTGTTTCTTCTTTGTTACCAAAGCAATAAACCTCCCTTTTTCTTTTTCTAAAAACCTTGTCCTCATTATTAAATTGGCATTAATTGGCTTCAAGGTCAGGAGCCGAACTTTAAGTTACAAATTTTGATAAATCCCTCCCCCACCCCCTGTCCCGGAACATTTTTAGAGCTGACTACTGAAATGTTACTAGATGGAACATGCTTGGGGTGGAACCGAACCAGAGGAGATAATTCTGTAAGTAAAAGGAGGGACTGAGGGACTCCCAGCAGCTGCTGAAGCCCTGTTGCTTCAGGGAATTCCCTCCTTCCTTCCCTGCACTGTAAGGATTATGCCACCACTGTCTTGTTAAAAAAGAGAAAAAGAAAAAGGGGACACTAAATGCATTAAAGTCACCATGGAGACCCTTAATTGTACATTTCAGGTTGCCCCTCTGTTAAAACATCTGCCCCCCCCCTTGTGGACATCTATGGTGCCACTGGTGTAGGAGATTTTTTTTCTTATCTGCTCAGGTTTAAAGGATTCTGTCTGACAGCCATAGTCTGGACCTTCTTTCTGTCTGTCTTGTGTCTTTGTTTCTGGCCCTTTAAGACATGTGCAATAATGTGTTGATATTATAAATTGTTTCTTGGGAATGATCTTAGCTGAATGTGTGTCTAAATGATGATGTTTTCTTGTAACAATCTGGTATTTGAATGGGTTTTTGAAGCATTGCAAAATCTTGCAGTTAAAAGTCGGGTTTAGGTAATGGTTTAGTTTATGATTTCAGATAATTCATGCCAGAGAACTTAAATACTTAGGATGTAAAACTAAAGAACTCTACTTCCAAATTGGCAAGTAACTTCCCAATCATTCAGTCTTTATTTTTCACCAATTTTGAATTGGGTAGCCTGTGAAAATATCACTGTGTGTTCGAGAGCATTAATCTGGACAAGGATTGTAAATCATAGTATGATATCTGTTGACAAAACAAGATGTAAAGATATAAAATTTTGTGAATTGTATCTTAAACTTGTACCATAATTTTCAACATCCGAACCTGAAAATTATGGTTAAAATGCCTTAGGCCTGAGGTGTCTGCTCAGAAAAGCAGTTTTTTCCTGCTCCTTCCAGACCTCAGCCATGACTTATTTTGAAAGGCAAATGAAAGAAGCTTGCAAGCTTAGTAGGAGACTGATCTGAGGCCTAAGAGAAAAAAAGGTAAATTGTATGGTATTTACTAATTACTGGCCAGTCATTTTTTCTAGGACTCTTATTTTTTTCCTTAGATAGTTTATTTTTTTTTTTGAGCTCATGATTTTGATCATACAGACCTAGGTTAATGTTTTTCTGATCAGTACTATCTTTGACCAACTGTGGACTTTTTGAAACATTGCAATGGAGATTTCACCTGCGAAAAGCTACAAGGCCTTTACTATTATTATGTGTGCTCAATTTTGTTATGTGTTGTATGTCTATATATACATATGTCCGTATATTTTATATATGATATACAAATTAATATATATAAGGAGCACTCATTAAAAAAAAGCACTCATAAAAACAAATTTTAAAAAGTGGATCTAAAGATCTTCAATTCACGTGATTTAAATAATTCAAATAAATTTGATAAACAGATAAAAATAAATGTCTTTAAATTTAAGCTTTCAAGTTTTTCTAGGTATTCAAAAATCTGATAAAATATTAATATCTACAAAATGTCTAATATGCCTTGGTTCTAGGACTTTTCCTTCAACATAAAAATGGTTTACACTCTTCAATACATGTGTCTAATATTTTGATAAATAAGTAAAGTAAATTTGATATGGGATTACTCATTCACGAGTACTTTTGTTAGATATCTGATTGACTTACTAACGTCTGTATAAGTTTGACTAAATTCTGTAAAAGATTGTAAAAATCAATCATGTGTTAAAGAGACAAAAATTTCTTAAAACATAAGTTTACCCATAACATTGTGTTTATTAAGTTTTATTTTTTCTTGTGCAAGCAACCATAGAAATTAAACAACTGATTAAATTAGAACTGTTATTTTAGAGCACTGTACTGCCATTTCTTTAAAAGCTAAACTTGGTTAATGGAGAAACATCAATGTAATTGTGATGCTACTAATGTGCTCATATCTTACAGGTATGCAAGTCTGTAAGGTAAAAATTTTAAAAGAGCATTATATCAAGCTGCTGTTCTGAAGTTTTATGGGGATTTATTCACCTGTTATCAATAAGATATGTAAAGTTTAATCTTACTTTTTACATTGGGGAACAATTTAAATGTACTTTATGTTAATGAGAGCCTGATCTATGTAAAGGTTAAAAACTTTCAGCATTTGTTTAATTCATATTTTAAAGTGATTTTATATGGTGTTAGCTAATGTTCATGTGACCTCAAACAATTTATGTAAACTTTTTAAAATAATATTTAAAAAATAAAGATCAGCTTTAGAACTAAAACACTTAAGATTTATAAAGAGCCCTGCCTTACCTGAGATAAGGCTGTGTGTCCCATCTTATTTCATGTGAGAATGAATACAAAAGCAGTAGGTCAGATTTTATTTCTTTAAAGTTATGTTAAAAGTTCTTTTTTAATGTCAAGATTCCTAGGATCTCAAACAGGGGATATAATGTATGACTCAGCCAAAAAATTCAGGGTAGCTATTAAACGAACTAAGTATTTTTACTGTTGTTAAAAAATTTTATTTTGTAATTTTCTTATATGTGATCTAAAGATTCCCTGTTAGTGTTTTAAAGAAGTGTTGCTTTAAGAACAAAACATGGGTTAATTTCAGAGAGTAAGTTATCACCTGCAAGACAGACAGAATAATACAGATCCCAATTAATAAAAAGATAAATAATTATAAAGTTATAGACATTAAAGCCTGGTGCTCTTAATATCAGGCTGTTAAAATTTATTTGATAGATGTTTAAGATTAGGATTTTAAATTAAAATTAATTGAAAAGGGCCAAGGAAACCAATATTTGGCTCTTGCCCTCTGAGTCAGTCTGAATCCAGGGAACAGGGGACTTCTCTAAAGAGTTTTGCAACTCTGGGCTATAAAAACTCCCCATCAGGGAGATTAATGAGACCACTGGAGAACAGAAAGCCAATCAGTGCATTTGCTATGAAGGGAAGAGTCATCAGAGAAGAAAGAAATCCCTGATGCTTCCGAGAGAAGCCACATGGTCAAACAAGACCTGGACCCACCTAGCGCAAATGGCTCTAGCAGAACTGAGAAAGTGCTCTCAAGTTTACCCAGTTTATGACTCCCATAAAAGCTCACCTGACTGTTAACAATAGATAGAAACAAAAGTCAGTTTGAATGCTTCATCTTAAACACTTAGCAAAGACAGTGAAAACCAAAATACAGCCATTCCTGGACATTTTGAATAATAATAATAATAATAATAATAATAATAATAATAATATTTTAAGGTACACACTTTATGTTAGCCTCCCAAAATAAGTAAGACTGGAGGCTACAAAGAAGGATTCTCTGACAGGAATGCCTGATACTTATTAAAAGAGACTATCAAGAAGAGCTGCCAGAGTCAGAAATTTTCAGTTTAAGGCCTAAATATATTCCTAACCTACACAGGTAAGCTTGGTGTTTGCTAGTACGATTATCCAGTCCTGAGTATCAAAATTAAAGGTTTCTCTATTAGACACAGAGGTCATACTGGTAAAAGGATTTTGCAAGATCAGATGACACTAAATTATTAAACTATATCTTATGGGGAGGGACAACTCTAATACTAAAAGTTAAATATTAAATTGACAGTCTTTATAACTGGGGATATTAAAGACTGGAGAGGGAACTTCTATACAGTGGCATGTTCCAGCTGCTGCAACATTTATTCAGTACTCATGGTTTCTGTTTCTCTCATGTAATAACCAATCCCCAGATGACTTTACAACCTGTTCTTCCCCAACCAGACTTCAAACCAAACTGACTTCTAAAAGGCAACTCATGTCCCTCAACTACTTCTAAAAGGCAACTCATGTCTCTCACACCATGCCTACTCACGTCATCCTCTCTCAGGTCAGAAGAAGCCAAAATGGGTGACGCCTCTCTTAATACAACAATGGAGCCAAATATAAATAGACAATCAATATAAGTAATTAATTAAGTCAGGTAAAATCAGGGAGACTGGTTTTGGGTGAGTTCTAAAAATTTGGAGACTTTTACCTGAGGGATTAAAATTTCCTCAGTGCTCTACCCCTAATCTATCAAAGATTTGAAAGGGACACAGAGAAAAGGGGGGAATGATAGACCCAACCTGATCTTTTATTAAAATTGGAAGCCATCTTGCCAAAAAGCCATGAAAAGATAATTTTGGCTTTACCATAAATTACTGAAAATTCTGAACCTGCTTGGAATGCCTGCCAGTGTTTCAACTGAGCCATGTCTGGCTCTCCGACCTGATAGCAGCCCTCTCTAAAACTTTAGTGACATATCATAAATATTTGCCCTCCCTGGCCAGACAACAACGCTCTCTGAGGCTCTAATGGTCCTCATAAATTCTGATGTAGGGACAGCAAAAAAAAAAAAAAAAAATATATATATATATATATATATATATATATAAACTACCATTAGTGTGATGCTTGTCAGAGTTCTGTTAAATGTAATGCCCATTTTGTGTAAATTTCTGGTCCATGAAGCTGGGCTGTAGGAAAGCTGGGGTTGCTGTCTTGTTCCCGCCATTTTGGGAGGGAGAGGCAGGATGGCCAGTGGAAATAATAAGCTTAATTTAATTTAATTTTTATTGGTGTCAGTGGTCTTCTCTTGTGTCCAGATCTAACAGGAAAACACTCACAAAACATGGAGCTCTGCCGGCCTAAAGACTTTTTGAGACACTTCCTCTGAGGTTGGGCACTTGAAATATATGTTGTTGTAAGGACCTTTAGCTTCCTTTCTAGTGGGACCATCAAAGCTGGGTCTGCATCTGTGTGACCTGGAGGACATGGTTTCTTATATTCTAATGAACATGAGGCAGCAGTTCTGAATTTTCTCGTTGTAGGTAAACTGTGGCCACTGGGTCCTAAGTGTCTCCCAGTGTGGACTGTGAAGACATTTTCTCATCCTAAACTTTTAGTGGTGTTTCTTGCTGCTGCACTGCGATTTTGGTATTTGCTTCATGAAATACAAAGAGTTCAACTGGGACCCAGTGCTGGAGGGAGTTCTGTCACTTGAGGTGGGTCAGAGTCTGCAGGAGAATGCACCAACCAGGCTTCTATCCCACAGAGCTTGCCCCCTTGTCCATAGCAATCTGACTCTGAAATTTGCCCTGAAACCTCTCCATATAAAAAGATGCCTTTACATAGAAGGGCCTGCTGGCTGCACCATGTCACTCACAAGCCATTTGGAAGGCAATGGCAAATCCTCATGGCCACACCACAGATGTATTATCACACACCTGCCCACCACTGCAATAGGCCCACTACTCTGCAGGCTCCAACTTACTGGCATCTTTGTTCTACACCATTTTCATGAAACCCAGACAATCTAGGCATTCTATGGTACACTCATGATCAGCAACAAGACATCTAAAGGCTCTCCAGTACCACCTGGTTAAGGGAATTTCAAAAATTTCATGGTATTTAACTAGCAATTTTTCATGGATGAAGTTGGAGGCACTGTGGGTTTCAGTTAATTCAGGAACCATAAAATGGTGAAGAAGGTCATTTCAATGAAAGCTGTGGAGTACTCTCACAGGCAAGTCTTCCCATTGAGTGGCCAAAGGCTCATATGCATCCAGGCCCATTAAGGTCTACAATGTGACGTCCATGGGTGTTTTGACTCTCAACTATGGATGCCTAATCTTTCAGAAAAAATCTTGTGATATCCTGGCTGAGATTCTCAGGCTCTGTGGAAAACAAACCTGGTCCTTGATCTCAGTTTCCAAGGGCGAATCCCATGCGTGGCCTCCTAAAATCCGAACACAATTCATGGCAATATTTCTCTGAGATCAGTTCCAGAACTCAGACTCTAAAGGAATGACACCAGAGTTCAAACCCAGGTAGAACCAGTCATCACTTCCAACCGCCACACAAATCCCCACAATTAAAACCAAAACACTCCCACAAAGCCCTCATCTTTTTCCATATAGACACTCATCATTACCTGTGGCTGGAGTTTTCCATGAGGGACTCATCCCAAGACAGTGTACAAAATAACCTTCCTAGCCCCTCATTTGCCTAAAGTCAGGGTTGCCTGGACACCCTTCCTGAGAACCAGGAGTGACCATAGGCCTGACGTAAATACTGCTCTACTTCTCCAATTTGAGGCCTACTGACTGTCGGGTTTAGATTTTTTATCTGAATTGGTGTCATGAAAAAACCCAAGCACCTAAAGACTTGCCACTGCAGAGTTTTGAAGAACTCATTTGACACAAAGAATCCCTATTCTCACTAGATGGATGTCAGGAACCTTATAGAGAAAGGCGAGAGACTTCATCCACAAAGACTGCTTTTTGGGCCGTTTTGGTTTTGGAAGCACACATGGAATCTTTCTTTAGATCGATCAGGTGCTGAGAATATAAGCCACAGCCTCACACATGGCCAAGAGGCTGATTCACAAACATCCCTTTCCAAAGCAATTAAGCAAAGAGGTACAGGTGATGCCCATTAATTTCCATTTGAAAACTGTTTTCTTCAGGCGTCCCAAAGGGGTGGCCTGAGGCAAAGACCTTCCTGACATTCAGGGCAACAGAACAATAGGTAAGCAAATGGCCCAAAGCAGGGTTTCTCCACTTAGACTTTTTTGGTCACACTGATATCTGAGTTTTCTGATATTCCCCCAATCCCTTAAGCTATCCAGTACATGGCCATATCACAGAGCTTGGAGATGGTACATATATTGGACACAAAACCATGAGCCTATTCTGGAGAGTGGCCCAAATTCAGGAAGAAAACAGGAACTTAGGAAGATAGTAGGTGTTACCCATCCATAAGGCAAGCCAAAGTCCATTCATTAATTGGGCAGGATGAATGCTGTGAAGCTTTCTACTAGACAGGACACATCCATTGATGCATTCTCTTCTCTAATGTCTACAACCACGAACACAGTGGGACATACAGACATAGAAACACTCATCTTGTCAAACGACTTACTAGAAACAGTCCCCTCCAAACCAAACAAACCGCCTTTCCTCCCTATTCTCAGAACATGAGACAAAACCATAAACTCCCACCCACACCCACAAAGTCATGTCCTTCCCCCAAGTAGGTCTGTGACTATCCGGAGTATCCTCTGACTGGTGGGTCTTAGTATGTTTTCCGGAAATGGCCTGTCCTGTCTCAGATCTTGTCTCCTTGGTCAACTCTGTGACGTTGTCAGGTGCCAGTGGTGAGCCACTACCTGCTTTCTGAGGAAAGGGCCCTCTTCAGAGCTCTGCTGGCATTTGGCCATCCTCACATCAGTAGGTATCAAGAAAGACTGACACTGTCCTTGGTAAATCCAAACAAGTGTGCCTACTGGAACTGGGACTGAGAGTGGCTCTGAGTGCCTGGCTTACTGGACCCCAAGTTCAGAGAGTTTTTTCCCAAGGAAGTGAGGTAGGTCACTTCCTCCAGGAACTGAATGAGGTCACTGCCTTGGCAACCACTTTGTCCTAACAGTTGCTTCCATAGGTCCCATGAGATGGAGGCTGCCCCTACTTCCTGTGACACTTTCACAAGTTCAAATAGTGTATCCACCCTACTCACCTGGCAATAGCTCTCCACACAGGCCTGGTTTGTTCCATCCTCTCTACATTAAGATCAGAGAGGCTGATTCAGACACAACCCTTCATCCTGCCCAGGTTGTTTGCCATGGAAGATGACTTTTGCTCTCTTAGGTCCTTCATAGCTGCCTAAATCTTCTCCAGGGATAATTTCTGCATGGACTTTTGAGGTTCCCAGCAGGTGGAAGATTCCCTACATTCCTGTATTGTAAGACCAACTCTGTCCCTGCTCTTCTGTAAAGTTACATTGAGTGAACAGTGTATGGTTAGGGTTAATAACATGTTTGATTTATGTTAGTAATCATTCTTCAGGATGAATAATGGTATTGGGAACCTGCCTTGTTAATAAGAATATAGAGGTGAAATATAAGTATGAAAACAGAAATCTAGGTAAAATTTGAAGCCCAGAAGTGCATTTGGCCTTTGATTGGGATACTTAGCTTTGAATTATGTTCTGCACAGGTGTCTCAGATAATTCAACATACAGCGTCATAGGACCTTGTATCTTGGATGATTGAATGTCGAAGAGAACATCCAGTCCAAAAGCGATAGTCAGTAGGATTAGGAAGATAATTGGTAGGTTTAGAAGGAAGAGTTAGTATAGGATTGATACCAAAAGTTTTTTAGCAATAGGGTTTCGGGTAGAGAGTGAATGCATATGTCAGCCCATGTGAAGAGTCAATCACAATGATGAACTGGGATAAATATGTAGGAAAGCAGAAATCAATAGAGACATTAGGAATTCAGCCAAAGTATAAAGTGAGTGATAGAATTAGATATTTTGAACAGGGTTGAGGTTGAATAGAAAATCTTAGGAAGAAACAAATATGTAGTCACCAATATGATTGATATTTGAGAGCATTAGGCAACCTGGACATGGATGTTTTTAGTAATCCATGCTCACTTTCCTTTTAGGCTTTGGTGAAAGGTGAATAAAATATGTACTTGTCACTTCCTATTTTTCTGTATGCTTAACAAAACACTGTTGAAATCTTGAGAACTGTTTGCCAATCCTGTTCCCAGAATGTGTTGTCCCCAACTGCCAAACTGCAGAATGTACTCTCTCACCCATTTGCTCACAAACCGACCAGTCGCCCGGACCCATCAATAAACTTCCCTCCCTGTCCTCTCCATGAAAAGAATATAAGCTCTGCTTAAGCTCTTTCAGGGCTCTCTGCTCTATCCAAGTGAGGTCTGAGCCCCAGCATGCTGTACTCCCTATTAACCCTATACTATTGCATGAGACAGTCTCTTGGTGGTCTCTTCCTCCAATGCTTGCCAGAACTTCACATCTGAAACCCCCAGAAAGATCCATCAGTGGTGTACGAAAGACTCCCAACGAGCTCCTATCAGGATAAGTAAGGTACCACTTTCGTGTTTCAGGTTTCAGGTTAGGGCTTTGCAAAATGGCTATCGGTGATGAGCGTGAGCTCTCTCAGATGCTGGCTGACAGACGTGTCACCGAGCCACAGGTCACGTTCCTGGGGGATGCCCCCAGAGGATTCGGAAAATAGAGGAACAATAGTATCCTCGACTCAGTGATTTTTTTGTTTTGGATTCGGTTTTGCCAGCACATCAGGTTTTGCTGGCTAATCAGTCCTGGTCTCAGTATTGGACGTCCATTGCCTGTCTTTATTGTCTTGTCTTGTCTGTGTTGTGTGTCATTGCTTTCACTGTTTGTACATCTTTCATTATGGGACAGAGCACTTCAATGCCTCTGTCCCTGACTCTTGTTCAGTGGACCAAAGTCCACTTAAGGGCTCAGAATCTTTCTATTTCAGTAAAACGCCGGAACTGGCAGACTCTCCGTGCCTCAAAATGACCCACCTTTGGAGTCGGATGGCCCCTAAAGAAACTTTCTACTCCCCACTAATTCAAAAAGTCAGAAATATTGTCTTTCAACTGGGGCCACATAGCCATCCAGATCAAAAGCCATATATCTTAACTTTGCAGGACCTCTGCAAATCTCCTCCTCCATTTGTGAAGCCTTTCCTTTTCCCTGCCCCCGCTCCTCCACCTTCCCCCATGATTCTATCTCTCAAACCCTCTGCTCCTCCTCCTCCACCCTTTGTTCTTCCTAAGTCTCAAGACTCAACTAGACTCTCCGCACCCTCCTTATCCCCTACCCTCTTCCCCCAACACCCAACACCCTCTAAGTGATTCCCTTGCTGCTGACTCAGCCTCTCCACCATTGGAGGAAGCTAGGCCGGCCCAGCGCCCTCCAGATTACTACCCGGCAGCACACAAAGCCACTCCTTCCCTGGACAAAGCTGGCCCCGGTAAAAGAACTCAAAGAACTTGCGGGCATTGTCACACCTGCCTACTTGGGATGACTGCCAACAACTCCTACAGACTCTCTTCATGACAGAGGAACAAGAGAAAAACCTTCTGGAAGCTAAAAAAAAAATCCTCGGACAAGATGGGTGACCGACACCTCTTCCCACATCATCAAAGCCGGCTTCCCATTGAACCAACCGAACTGGGACACCAACACGTTTGAAGGTAGGTAGCATCCGTCCACTTATTGCCGGGCTCTAATACCGGGTCTCCAAGCAGCCGCTAAGGTGACCAACTAATTGGGCCAAGGTTAGAGAGATTATTCAAGGGCCTGATAAATCTCCCTCTATGTTTCTAGAGAGATTTATGGAGGCATATAGGAGATATACTCGTTTCGATCCTCAGGCAGAGGATCAAAAGCCATCTGTCATGATTGCCTTCATTGGGCAAGCTGCCCTGGATATTAAAAGAGAGTTACAATACATAGATGGATTACAAGATATGGCTTTGAGAGATTTAGTCAGAGAAGCCTAAAAAAGTAAACTATAAGAGATAAACTGAGGAAGAGAAGGAACAAAGGAGGAAGAAAGAAAGGGAGCAAAGAGAGGATGCGAGAAGCAAAAGATAGACTAATGCATTGACTAAGGTCCTGGTCACAACAAAAAATAGGACAGAAATTAAGAAACAGGGATACAGGAAGGGATACCTGGGCACACGCCAAAAGCCACCCCTGGCCTCAGATCAATATGCCTACTCAAAAGAAAAAGGACACTGGGCCAAAAAGAGCCCGAGAATGAGACAGCCACACCAGCCAGACATTCTGACTCTGGAGGATGACTAAGAAAGTCGGGGCTCAGATCCTCTTCCCGAGCTCAGGGTAACTTTTGAAGTGGAGGGTACCCCAGTACACTTTGAAGTGGATACAGGGGCAGTATACTCAGCCCTTAAAGCCCCATTGGGCCCTCCATCAAATAAAAGGTCTCTATTTCAAGGGGCTAATGGCAGTAAATATCGGGCATAGACAACTAAGAGGATCATGGACCTGGGGAAAGGAAAAATCCATCACTCCTTCCTAGTAATCCCAAGATGCCCGGCCCTATTAATGGGCCGAGATCTGCTCACCAAGCTCCGGGCCAGAATAACTTTTATCCCTGAAGGCCCCAAAGTGAAAATTATAAATCCTTCAGTAAAAACTCCTATAGTCACAGCTTTAACTGTCAGTAGAAGATGAACATCAACTCTTCACACCACACAAGACTGATCAAACAGGCACGTTACCCCAGAATTGGATAACATATTACCCAGATGCCTGGACAAAAACTGATGGCTTAGGCCTGCCCATTAAAAAACCTCCAATAACAGTGGAGTTAAAAACCTCAGCCTCTCCAATCAATGTCAAAAAATATACTCTGGGCAAAAATCTAAAGATGGGATAAGGCCCCATATTCAGAAATATCTGATCTTAGGGGTCCTAAGGCCCTGTTAATCAGCCTGCAACACTCCCCTGCTACCATTAAAAAATGCCAGGAACCGGGGACTATCACCCTGTTAAAGACCTATGAGAGATCAACAACAGAGTGCAGGACATTCACCGCATGGTACCTAATCTGTGCAATCTGCCTAGCACTCTGAACCCTGAGCAAAAATGGTATACTGTTCTGTACTTAAAAGATGCTTTATTTTGCTTGCCTCTGCATAAAGATAGTCAGTTGCTGTTTGTTTTCGAGTGGGTAGACCCAGAAACCGGAACGTCTGGTCAACTAACTTGGACTAGACTCGAACAGGGGTTCAAAAACTCCCCCACTCTCTTTGATGAAGCTCTCCACAGAGATCTCAACAACTTCAGAACTATACACCCTGCTTCAACATGTGGATGGCCTGCTACTGGCAGCCAACACTAAGGAAAACTGTGAATCTGGGACCCAAGCACTATTATCTGAGCTTGCTAAACTGGCGTGTAGAGCTTCTGCCAAAAAGGCCCAAATTTGCCAGCATGAAGTAATCTTCCTGGGATATTCACTTAGGGGCGGTAAAGGATGGCTCACTGAGCAAAGAAAACAAACTGTTGTGCAGATACCACACAGATCTAACAGCAGACAACTCAGAGAGTTTCTTGGGACTGCTGGCTTTTGCAGGTTATGGATACCTGGGTTTGCATCATTAGCTGCTCCTTTATACCCGGTGCTAAAGGGAGATGCCCATTTCCAATGAACCCCTGAGAACCAGGAAGCTTTTGATAACACCTAAAGACTCTGACACTGAACCCTCAACTTCACTGAGCTTAGCCTGCAATTTCAGAAAGCCCTACACTAAGTTAAAATGTATATCAACTCACTCACCTTGGTTCAAAGAAATTGCAGGCATTCCTGAAGGATCAAGAACAGAGTTTTCCACTAACCGATTCAAAGAGAAAGGGAAGAACTGAATGGGTAACAAAAGCCTGTCGGGTCTGTCAATTGGTTAATGCTTACACTTCCAAGCTTCTTGCAGGAAAGCACCTATGAGGAACCAGACCAGGACAATTCTGGGAATTGGGAAGTTGACTTTATTGAAATTAAGCCAGCAATGTATGGACTTAAATATCTCCTAGTCTTTGTAGATACATTTTCAGGATGGATTGAAGCATCCCCAACAACAAAAAAAAAAAAAAAAAAAAAGAAAAGAAAAGAAAAGAAAAGAAAAAAGAAAGAAAAGAAAAGAAAAGAAAAAAAAACCGGCCCAAATGGTGGTCAAAAAGATCCTGAAAGATATTTTTCCAAGATTCTGCCTGCCTAAGGTAATATGGGTCTGATAATGGGCCGGCGTTCATGGCCCAGGTAAGACAGGGGTTAGCCAGAATTCTAGGGGTTTATTGGAAGTTACATTGTGCTTATAGACCCCAGAGCTCAGGACAGGTAAAAAAATAAAAAGAACCATTAAAGTGACCTTAACGAAATTAAGCTTAGAAACTGGCATAAAGGATTGGACTATGCTCCTGCCTTCTGCACTGTTTCATGCAAGAAATACTCCCTCTGTTTCTTTGTCTAACCTCACCCCCTATGAAATTCTCTATGGTGCCCCTGCTCCAGTAAGGGACCTAACCCCAACTCTAAGACCTAACGATCCCTTCCACACCCCCTTGCTTGACAGACTTAAAGCTTTTGAAAGAACTCAGTGGTACTTGTTGAAACATCTGGCCCCTTCCTACCAACCAGGGTATGATGGGACTCCACATCAATATCAAGTAAGAGACCTCATCTACTAAAGACGACATCAGGTGTCATTCCTGAAACCCCGGTGTAAAGGACCATACCAGGTGCTACTTATAACACCTACAGTGGTAAAGGTAGACGGAATCACTTCCTGGATCAATGCCTCTCATCTCAAGCCTGCGCCATGTCCCCACTCTGGCTGGAAGCTGGAAAAGACTGGTAAACCTTTCAAACTGTGTCTTCGCCATGTGGATAAGGCTATAGACTCTCCCCTTGGCCACCAGTATTCCTAAGCATCATCAGCCCGTTCAGCAGCGATGGCTGATCAAAAATCCTACTAGACAACAAGTATGGTCTACCTCGAATACAGCCCAATGAGGGACCTGGTGGCCATCCCTCCACCCAGACATTTGTCAGCTACCTATAGGTCTTTCATATTGGGATAGCCCTGATGAACAGGATTCCACTAAAATTCCATTAAATCACTTTCGTACCATAGGTAATGGAAACCAACATTATGGATGTAGGGACACTTGAGCCAGATGCAGTTTGGCTAGCCTAGATTACTATGTTTGCCCGGCGGACTATCAAATCCACAAACAGCCATGGCTGTGTGGGGAAAAGCCGACTTCTTCTGTAAGTCATGGCGATCTGAGCATACAGGGGCTGCCTGCTGGAACCCAAACTCCTCATCAAATTCAGTACACAGCATTGGCCATATTACCAATTAGACAACCAAAATCCATGTCCCCCAGAGGGGTCTCTAGATCCTCAAATTCTGCATGGACTTTTTAACTTCGGCAAGTGCTCAAAAGGGTTGAAGGAAATTCCCCTATGTGCAGGCCTTTTTCCTCCTTTGCTCACATCCTGAACTATGCTTCTCTAATAGATCCTCACCCTCAGATTTCTGCTCCAGACTCTCTGCTGTCACTTTCACCTCAGGAATTTGATTTCTCCCCTCCAATTACTAGATCAAAAACCCAAACCTCTACCCTTTCTCAGACCATTGCCCCCTTGCTGAGGTAGCAGGTACTTAGGTACCCCTAAACCCAGACACTCCTCTATTCTTCTGTCAGTGCCCACAATGGGTTCCAACAGGTCCTCTTACCTGCTAACCCAAAGCTCAAACCAGCTGAGAAGAGCCCTCAGACCCCTATCCAAGATGTAATAAAAATTACCTTTAAAGTTGCATTGTCAAAACTGAATACAGGTTACTAAGAATTTAAAATCCCTCACAGGCTTTTTGAGATACTCACTCCCATCTTCCCCTCTGCTCTACTTGCTCTACTGCTCAAGTTTTTTTTTGCTAGCAAAATCCCAAACCCCTTTCCCATTAGTCTTTTAATCTCTCCTTCCTGATTCTCAGATCCATGGAGCTGCTCTCACCCCCTGCCTTCCACTCTTCCCCCTCTGTACCAAGACCACAGAAAATTCTTAAGTGACCTTCTCCAGAAGTCTTCACCATGACTGACTTTAGGACTTTCAGCAAAATAATCCCTATGAAAGAGTTCAATGTAGATAAACTTCCTCTTTTCTTGTTGCCCTGTTCTAGTTGCCACTGGCTGGAAAAATCAGCACTCCTAAGCTAGACACCCCTTACTAGTTTTTCACAAAATATGTGAACAAGGCCTCTGGCCTTGAGCTGGAGCTTCACAGAGATTGCTACATTTCTAAGATAAAGAAGTTACCAACTGGGCTCCATTTTAACAGCTGGCAGGGAGAAAAAAAAAAGAGAAGACGAAAGCTCTCTCCCTCCCAGGTGTCCTTAAAAAGTTAACTTGCCAAAATAGAAGAAATAAAACAGAAACAAAAACTGCTTTTTGTGAACTTCTGCAGACTGTGATATTCTGAGCCCATTCCCTTACATGTTGGCTACAAAATTCTGAAACAACCTAAACTTGGGGTTCAGAGGATTAATTGATTACAACAGAAGCAATGCTCTCTACATCCTTTTGCAACCAAATAGGACTGCTTCCCTAGCTTCGGTGCTATCTTAGGTGCCTTTCCTTGTCTGTTCCTTCAACAGTATAATTCTATATACTTAATTATTGTTTATGTGTTCATAAAATGGTCAATAGATGTGATTAGTTATGTAATGGTGCAGATGTTTCCCAGAGTGCTCTATCATGACACAGGTTCATTTAAAGTTCAAATAGGGGGGGCATAAAACCCGGTTCCACTGGGAACCTGTATCCCTCACTTTAGCCATCCTATTTGGAATAAGAGTTGCTGCAGGTGTGGGCACAGGAACCACTGACCTAGTCCATGGGACACAACAAATGACTCAATGAGAAGCAGCAATAGACCAAAGCTTAAAGATATTAAAAACCTCAATCCCAGCTTTACAGGAATCTTTAACCTCTCTCTCCGAAGTAGTTTCACAGAATAGGCGACGGTTGGACCTCCTCTTCATGAGAGAGGGGGCCTTTGTGCTGCAATGAGGGAAGAATTTTTTTTTTATGCTGACAATACTGGAGTTGTAAAAGAATCTATGAGTAAATTAAGAAAACGCCTTGAAGAGCGTCAACGAGAGACAGAGGCCCAAAAAGCGTGGTTTGAGTCTTGGTTCACACAGTCCCTTGGGTTAACTACGCTTTTATCTGCCTTGGCCAGTCCATTAATAATCCTCATATTATTGCTAACTGTGGGGGCCTGTTTGCTCAACCGTGTAGTTTCCTTTCTCCAAGCTCAAATTGGACAAGTTAAACTTATGGTAATCAGACAACAATATAACTCACTAGCAGACATAAAATGTGACACCCCCCAATGATCACTTTTTTGATTAAAAGTAACCAGAACAAGAAGTGGGAAATGAAAGGTTTATTAAATAGGTACTTGTCACTTCCTGTTTTTCTGTATGCTTAACAAAACACTGTTGAAATCTTGAGAACTGTTTGCTAATCTTGTTCCCAGAATGTGTTGTCCCCAACTGCCAAACTGCAGAATGTACTCCCTCACACATTTGCAAGCAAACCGCCCACTCACCCTGACCCATCAATAAACTTCACACCCTGCCTTCTCCAAAGAAAGTACATAAGCTCTACTTAAGCTATTCTCAGGGCTCTCTGCTAAATTCAAGTGAGCTCTGAGCTGCAGCATGCTGGACCCCCAATACACACTTTGCTGTTGCATGAGACAGTCTCTTGGTGATCTCTTCCTAAAATGCTCACTCGACCATTCCATTGGTACAATCATTAGTGTGAACTTTGCTTTTTGTGTCCAGAATATTACTGTGATAAAATGTATATGTAGGTCAGGTGACATGAGTATTTCTTCCACCATTTCTGGGAGGAATATTTTCAAGACCTAATAATTAGTATTGGGGTTATAAAGACGTGTACCCTGTGTCTATGGATATAGAGATAATGCATGAATAGACAATACTGTGTTTAAATAATATAACAGGTTCCACTTTAAATAATGTATTGAATTGATATCTGAAAATATATAAGAAATCATTTATTGATATACAATCATTCATTCCAACCAGTTATACATCTAATGGTAATATTATGGTTATGGTTCATTATCTAGGGTGTGTGAGATTTCCTTCAAAAGTAATTATGAAAATCAAAAATAATGTGTTTGGAAAGAATTCTCATGAAAAGACCAGTCAAGAAACATGGAGAAATATATGTGTTCTGAAGTAGAAAGTGATTGAAAGTGAAACAAATGCCAATAAAATTGCAAACTTATGGATGAAATATATATCCAATGATGTGCATGAACTAAAGAAATAGTAATGTACAAGTGTTGAAAAAAATGAACTTCAAAATACACATCATGTCCCATAGGAGTCTACTTGCATTGATGTTAAACTGAGTCAGTTACTGTAGAAATATTAGGATTTGTATACACCATTCACTTAAGTTAGTTTTCAGTTTTGGAAACAAATAGGTATTCCAGGTGGATGAATATTTCTGAAAATAATCTTGTGAAAAGATCATTATAAATCCACATACATGAATATGAATGAATTTAGGAAATGTATAATAAGACACATATATTTCATATTTTGAAAAATCTGGAGAGTATATATATATATATATATATATATATATATATATATATATATATAAACACACACAGATATTAAAAATTAGCACTATATGCCAATTGAAATTCACCATGAAATATATATTATCCACAGATCAAAAATATTTATTTTACTGAACATGGATTTATATATAATGTTGTTCAGCTAGGAAGCTCACCCATAGGGTGAATGTTCAGTTCCAACAGCGTTTAGGAGGAGTGATCTCTTCTCACAATTTGTATCTGCCTATTCAGGTACCACACAATAGTGTACATTTGGTACCAGGTAGGATTATACATGTGCTTATAAAAATACATGTGCTGAATACGCTACAGCGAAAGGGAGACAGGAATTCATATATTTGTTAACTTTAAAAACACATTGAGAACTATTTCAACAAAAAAATGAGTAGATTTATAACTCCTACTCTATATAATGCAAAAGGCAAGTCCAACTATACACTGTGCCTTTTCTGTACTGCTTGTATTTCAATTCTGTTTGGGTTATTTTTCTCCATCATATTAGGATTAGTAGACAGAGTTTAGTAGGGTATGGGGTAGTGTCAGTGTTTCAGTATTTCAAATGGAAAATTGGAAAATGAATCCAATGTGTATGCAAATATGTGCTACACAAAAATCCACCCACTCTCATCCAGAACAATTACTTGACATTACCTTCGCCCCAATTAAGACACAATTAGAGGAGAAGAGTTATAAAATTTGTGAATACATATCTGGAATGGAAATTGCTCAGGAGTTCACAACTTTGGAGGTGCAAGAGGAGTTTCCAAAAGTAAGGGACAGGATAAAACTCCACAATCATGGAGCTCTGTTGGCCTAAAGACTTCTTGAGAAACTTCCTATGAGGTTGGGCACTTGAAATATATGTTGTTGTCAGGAGCTTTATCTTCCTTTTTAGTGAGACCATCAAAGCTGGGTCTGCATATATGTGACCTGGAGGACATGGTCTCTTATATTCCAATGAACATTAGGCAGCAGTGCTGAATTCTCTCTTTATAGATATCTGTGGCCACTGGGGGTTAAGCGTCTCTCCGTGTGGACTGTGAAGCTATTTGGTCATCCTCCACTTTTTGTGGTGTTTCTTGCTGCTGCATTGGGAGTTTGGTATTTGCTTCTCGAAAAACAAAAAGTTCAACTGGGATACAGTGCTGGAGGGAGTTCTGTCATGTGTTGTGTGTCAGGGTCTGTAGGAGAATGCACCAAATAGGCTTCTATCACACATAGGTTGCCCCCTTGACCATAGCAACCTGATTCTGAACATTGCCCTGAAATTTCTCCATATAACAAGATGCCTTTACATACAAGGTTCTGCTGGCTGCACCATATCAGTCGCAACCCATTTGGAAGTAAATGGCAGATCCACATGGCCCCACCACAGATGTTTTATCACACACATGCACAACACTGTTCTATGACCACTAATCAGGAGGCTCCAACGTACTGACATCTCTGTTCTACACCATTATCATGAAACCCAGTCAATCAAGGCACTGTCTTGTACACTCAAATAAGCAACAGGACATCGAAGGTTCTCCAGTGCCACCTGGTCAAGGGAATTTCAAGAATGTCATGGTATTTATGTAGCCATTTTTCAAGGATGAAGTTGGAGGCACTGTGGGTTTCCATTCATTCAGGAACCATTAAAGGTTGAGGAAGATCATTTCAATGAAAGCTCTGGAGAAATTTCACAGGCAAGGCTTCCCAAAGAGTGGGCAAAAGGTTACATGAAGCCAGGCACATAGAGGTCTACAATGTGAGGTCCATGTGTGTTTTGACTCTCAACTATGGATTCCAAGGCTTTCAGAATAAAATCATATGGTATCATGGCTGAGATTCCCTGTGCTCTGTGGAAAGCCGCCCTTGGTCTAGATCTCAGTTTCCAAGGGCGACTCTCATGCGTGGCCTCCAAAAATGCCAACACAAATCATGGCAATTCTTCTCTGAGGTCAGTTCCACAACACAGTCTCAAAGGGGAATCACATCAGAGTTTAAACCCCGATGGACCCAGTCATCTTTTCCAACCACCACACTAATGACCACAATTAAAACCAAAACACTTCCACATAGCCCTCATATTCTTCCATATAGATACTAATCATAACCTCTGGCTGGAGGTTTCCATGAGGGGCACATCCAAAGACAGTGTCCAAAATACGTTCTCTTGCCCCTCATTTGCCTAAAGTCATTGTGGCCGGGACACCTTTCCTGTGAACCAGGAGTGATCAAATAGGCCTGCTCTTAATACTGCTCTGATTCTCCAATTTGAGGCCTACTGACAGTCAGGTATAGATTCTTTATGTGATTTGGAGTCATGAGGAAACCCAAGCACCTCTGCAGGGCTTTGAAGTACTAATTTTACCCAAATTATTCCTATTCTCACTTGATGGATGTCAGGAAACTAATAGAGAAAGGCAAGAAGCTTCATCCACTATAACTGATCTTTTTGCCATTTTGGTTTTGGATGCACACATGGCATCTTTTTTAGATCCATCTGGTTTTGAGAATCTAAGCCACAACCTGACACAGGGCCAAGATACTGATTCAGACACATCCATTTCCAAAGCAATTAAGGAAAGAGCCACAGGTGATGCCCATTCATTTCCATTTGAAAACTATTTTCTTCAGGCTTCACAAAGTGTGACCTGAGGCAAAGACCTTTCTGACATTCAGGGCAACAGAAAAATAGGTAAGTAAAAGGCCCAAAGCAGGGTTTCTCCACTGAGACTTTTCTATTCACACTGATATTTGAGTTTTCTGAGATGATCACATTTCCTTCAGCTATTCAGTACATGGCCATTTCACAGAGCTTGGAGGTGGTACATATCTTGGACACAAAACCATGAGCCTATTCTGGAGAGTTGAGAGAATTCAGGAAGAAAACTGAAACTTAGGAATATAATAGGTGTTGCACATCAATAAGGCTGCCCACTCTCTATTCATACATTGGGCAGGATGAATGCTGGGAGCTTTCTACTAGACACAACACATCCATTGATGCATTCTCTTTTCTATTGTCTACAACCACTGACACAGTAAGATACACAGACATAGAAACACTCGCCTTGCCAAACGACATACAAGAAACAGTCTACCCCAAAACAAACATACCGACTTTCCTACCTATTCTCAGAACATGAGACAAAACCACATACTCACACCCACACTCAAAAAGGCACCTCCTTCCCCCAAGTAGGTCTCTGACTATATGGAGTGTCCTCTGACTGGTGAGCCATACTTCGTTCCCCCGAAATGGCCTGTACGGTCTCAGATCTTGTCTCCTTTTTCAACTCAGTGAAGTTGCCAGCAGCCAGTGGTGAGCAACTACCTACTTTCCCAGGAAAGGACCCTCTTCATAGCTATTCTGTCATTTGACCATCCTCACATCAGTAGGTACCAAGAAAGACTGACTATGTCCATGGTAAATACAAACAATTGAGCCCACTGGGACGGGGACTGGGACTGGCTCTGGGTGCCTGGCTTCCTGGATACCAAGTTCAGAGAGTTCCATCAACAAGGAAGTTAAGTAGGTCAATTCTTTCAGGAACTGAGTGAGGTCACTGCCGTGACAACCACTTTGTCCTAACAATTGCTTCAGTTGCTTCCAAGTGTCCCATGAAATGGAGGCTGCCCCTACTTCCTGTGACACTTTCACAAGTTCGAATGGTATGTAAACCATAGGCACCCAGGAACAGCTCTCCACACAGGCCTGGTTTGGTCCATCTTCTCTACATTAAGAAGAGAGAGGCTGATTCAGACACATCCCTTCATTCTGACCAGGGTTTTTGCATTGGAAGATGACTTTTGCTCTCTTAGTTCCTCAATAGCTGCCTATATCTTATCCAGGGATCATTTCTGCATAGACATTTTAGGTTCTCAGCAGGTGGAAGATCCCCTACATTCCTGTATTGTAAGACGAACTCTGTACCTGCTCTTCTGTAAAGTGAGATTGAAAAAAGAGTGTATGGTTACGGTTAATAACAGGTTCTATTTGGGTTCGGAATCATTGTGCAAGATGATTAATGGTATTGGGAACCTGCAATATTTTCAAGAATATACAGGGGAAATATAAGTTTGAAAACAGAAATCCAGGTAAGATTTGAAGCCCAGAAAGGCATTAGGCCTTTGAGTGGGATACTTAGCTTTGAATTATATTCTGCACAGATGTCTCAGATGAATCGATATACAATTGCCTTGTACCTTGGATGATTGAATGTCAAAGAGAACATCCAGTCAAAAAGTGATAGTCGGTACGATTAAGACGAAAGTCGGTAGGTTTAGAAAGAAGAGTGAGTATAAGAGTGGGACCAAAAGTTCTTTAGCAATAGGCTTTCGGGTAGACAGTGAATGTAAATGTCAGCACATGTGAAGAGTCAGTCACAATAATGAACTGGGATAATATGTAGGGAAGCAGAAATCAATAGAGACATTAGGAAATCAGGCAAAGTATAAATTGTGTGGTAGGATTAGACATATTCAACAGGATTGAGGTTGAATATATAATCTTAGGAAGAAACAAATATGTATTCACCAATAGTATTGACATTAGAGAGCATTAGGCAACCTGGACATGGATGTTTTTAGTAACGCATGCTCACTTTCACTTAGGCTTTGGTACAATCATAAGTGTGACATTTTCATAATGTGTCCAGAATATTACTGTGATAAAATGTATATGTAGATCAGGTGACATGAGTATTTCTGACAACATTTCTGGGAGCTACATTTTGAAGATGAATAAATTAGTATTGGGGATACAAATAGATGTACCCTGTGTCTATAAATATAGAAATAATGCATGAATAGACCATACTGTGAATAAATAATAAAAGTGGTTCAAACTTTAAATAATGGATTGAATTGATATCAGAAAATATACAGGGAATCTTATATTTATATACAATCATTCATTCCAATCAGTTACACATATAATGGTAAAATTAGGGTTATGGTATATCATGAAGAATGTGTGAGTTTTGCTTCAAAATGATTATGAAAACCAAAATGAATGTGTTTGGAAATAAGTGTCATGAAAAGACCATTCAGGAAACTAGGAGTAATACATGTGTTCTGAAGCAGGAAATGATTGAAAATGAATCAAATGCGTATAAATTTGTGAACTTGTGGATGAAATATATATCCTATGATGTGAATAAACTGAAGAAATTGTAATGTACCAGTGTTGAACAAAATGAACTTCAAAATACACATCATGTCAGATAGATTTCTACTTGCATTGATGTTAAACTGTGTCAGTCACTGTAGAAATATTAGGATTGTATGCACCATTCACTTAAGTTAGTTTTCAGTACTAGAAAACAAATATGTATTTCAGGTGGATGAATATTTCTGAGAATAATCTTGTGAAAAGTTGATTATAAATCCACATACATGAACATAAATGAATTTAGGGAGTGTATATAAGACACATATATTTCATATTTTGAAAAATCTGAAGAGTGTATATATATACAAAACACACACACAGACAATAAAAAGTAGCAATATATATGCCAAACAAAATTCATCATGAAATATATATCATCCATAGATCCAAAAATATTTATGTTACTGAACATGGATTTATGTAAAATGTTGTTCTACTAGGAAGCTCACCCATAGATTGAATTTTGAGTTCCAACAGCGTTTATGGGGAGTGATCTCTTCTCACAATTTGTATCTGCCAAGTCAGCCTCCTCACAAGAATGTACGTGTGATTCCAAGTAGGATTCTATATGTGCAGATAAAAATACATGTGTTGAATAGGCTACAGAGAAATGGAGACAGGAATTCACATATTTGTTAACTTTAAAAACACATGGAGAACGATTTCAATTAAAAATTAACTAGATTTATAACACCTACCCTATATCATGCAAAAGGCAAGTCCAAATATACACCATGCCTCCTCTGAACTGCTTGTGTTTCTATTCTGTTTGGGTTATTTTTCTCCATCATATTAGGATTAGTAGTCAGAGTGTAGTAGGGTATGGGTTAGTGTCAGTTGTCCCGGCCGGCCGCACACATCAATGTGGGCAAGGAACCTAGTTGGGGAGGAATGAAGGGAAAAGAGACACGAGAGATTACAGCAAGACTGGAGTTCTGATCATGCTGCAAACTTTTATTGTTCTCACATGGGAATTTATATGTTGTGGATGGGAAAGCTCTCTTATCGGCAGTTGCTGGATATCTTCAGAAAGTTTGATAACCTCAGGATGTTGCAGGAAGACAGATGGCCGCAGGACGTCTCAGGGAGATAGATGGCTGCGGGATGTCTCCCAGGCAGGATATCTCCCAGGGGGCTGTTTCTTTTCAGTGTCAGGCTATTCTTTGAAGGAGAACTTCCTTCTAGCCCCTGACCTCTCTTTCTTATATAAAATATTTGACCATAGCTTACCGGCCAATGTTTTAGGGGGTGATAGAGGCTCTGTTTCTCTAGCAGGCCTTAGAATATCTCCTGATTCGAGAGAGCATGTTTACTAGGAGATTTCGTGGTGGCCTTGGCATGTTTTGGGAGGAGACGGCTTTGAGGGGGAAGCAGGCTGACCACCATGCACCAGAGCGTGTCACTAAGAGGTCTTCTGTTTTGGGATCCGTGGATACATCCTCCTGCAGTCCATCCTGCACCCTCCGTTATTATGGCCTAACGTCCTCACTCCATGGGTGCATCCTCCCCCAAGTGGAGGGGCCCATGGAGGACGAACCCTTATGGCAATGGCAGAAGATGGTTGGTCAGAGCTGTTACTTATAGTTTAATGTAAGAAAGAGAGATCTGTGGGGATGTAAACTTAAGAAATAAGCCTGTGAGAAGGGTAGAACATCCTTTTAAATGTTGGCAGCATGGTCTTCCATCTCCAGGCGATGATAGTGGACCTGTATGGGCTTAGAGGCCAAAATATTAATCTGTTCTCTAATAAATTGTACAAGCCTGTTTATAATGCAGGGTCCTATGGACACCATTAAAAGTAAACCCAACAAAGGGCCTAATAGGGGAAGAAGGTAGGGTAGAAATCCATTAAACCCAGTCCAGAGGGGATTTTCAAAAAGTTCCCTTCATCTCTTTTCTAGATCTTCTTGAAGCTGCTTAATTTTAGTGCGTACTATGGCTGATTTATTGGCATTAAAGCAGCATCGTTCCCCTAAGGCCAAGCAAATACCTCCCTGGTTAGCTGTCAGTAAATCTAAGCCTTCTCTGTTTTGAAGGAACACTTCTGCCAGGGAGTCTACTAGGTCCTGCAAATCTTTAATGGTTCCTGATAGAGTTTTTACATCATTTATAAGTTGTTGAGACAGGCGACGCTAAGAGTGTATAGCCATGCCTAAGCCAGCTGTACCTGTGGCCACAGTAGCTGTTATTCCAAGTCTGGCAACGAGTGGTAAGGCCTGTATTGCCCGCCTGTGTCTTTTGACTGAGGTGTCTAGACTAGGAATGCATAGAGTTTCGTCTCCTGGGACAATAGTTATATCAGGGAGTAATAAGGCAAGAACACAGCCAACGGTCCAATTCGATGGAAGCCTCGGGAAGGCCGAGTTTCCTCCACACATAAAAACTGTGCCATTGGAGGGACAAAGAGATGGGGTGGATGAGGAATAGTTTTGTACTGTTGAGCAATTTCCAAAGGAAGTAACTCCAACATCAATATCATAGGTATTATTTTGCATCGCGCCTAAAAGACATATTGTAAAAGTGCCTATAGACTGTACTTTTAAATGAAATCTGGGTTGGCATGTATTATCATCGTCTATGATAGAATTAATAGGAACTGCCATAGGCATGATTGCCCCTGTTGTCATGGAGAGCCAGCAATCACCAGCAAAGTTGGGGTTGGAATTATTAAGCAAGGAGAAGGTAGTTTCCAAAATATCTAATGTATTGTTATCTAAACCTGGGAGCTGGCATTTTGGCTATATTAAGGGATGATATGTGAGCTCAGGGATTTGGGGTTTCAAAAGTTTGATTATCTGAGGATGCTTGACAGCATAAGGGAATCCTCCACCATCAGTGACCCCTGTAGGTGCCTTAATGGGGCAGCAGGAGGGTTTACCAACAGGGCCTTGGCACCCAGCTGACTGTAGCTTGGTGTATTTGCCTTCTCCTCCCCGGTCAAAAAGAACGGGGGTATAATGAATAGTGGTCCCTCCTGCTGCATGAGTTTTAGTTAGGGAGGCTTCAAAAAATTGTTCTCCCTGCTTGTTAACACAAATTGAGGCCGACGCATAACAAGTGGCATGCATCGCTTGGGTATACGTTCAAGTTGCAGAACAATTTTGGAGAGCTTTACTTGTACTAGGGGGAATAATCTTTGGCTTGTTAACACATACCAATTTAGGCTGATGAACTCCTCTGAGTTTATGGTCAACCTCGGCCTGGAGGTAAGCCACCTTAGTCACGCAGTCAGCAGTCTGGGTCAAACTAGTGGGAGCCTGAGTCCAAGATCCTCCCTTGCGTTCACAGGGAGGGCCAAAAAGGTACTCCATGATGTTGGAAGGTGGAGGGCCAAAGCCTCCGTGTACAATCCTGTTCAGCATAAGTGCCTTAAGTAGGATCCTCACACAGATTGTTGGCTGCATCTGAAAAAGAGGAAAACTTGTCCTCAGGGGGAGGGCCTCCATCCCCGTGTTGAGGTAAGCCATTAACCTGTTTAACCAGGCGTTCTGGTAACCATCTTGGGGCTGATTGCTCTTCGTCCAAAACACAAGCTGAGCCTCGTCCACAGATGAGGACAGGACCTGGGCGTTTCCATTTATTTGTAAGGGGATTGTGCCACATAACAGGTGGGCGAACAGAATTGGACGAGGATTGCCTGTGTCAGTCTGCAGCCGAATGGCCTTCATTGTCTAGGGAAAGAAAAATAAGGGCAAATAATGCATGATTAAGGCGATGCCTGTGAGTGGTAAATACAAGTGCAGAAGCATTAATGCGGGTTAGCCAAGTCTTTAGGTAAGGTGGGCACGTTCCACAATGCCTGAGGCTTGTATGGAATTCCAGTAGTATGCCAAATTTGCGAGGTAGCACAAAACTGTTTAAACTTGGCACTGGTATATGCAGGACAATTATCTTTTTTTAATATGTATTGGTTTACCCATTACAGAAAACGCTGAAACAAGATGAGAAAGGACATCTTTGATAGCCTCTCCAGAATGTGGTGATGCGAAAATAAGGCCACTGAAGGTATCTACAGAAACGTGTACATATTTGGTTTTTCCAAATTCAGAAAAATGAGTAACATCCATTTGCCAAAACTGATTGGACAGTAATCTTCGGGGGTTAACTCCCAAGTTTTGAATGGGGAGGGAGACAGGGCAACCAGGGCATGCTTTTACTATTTCTCGTGCCTGTTGCCTGGTAATTTTACATAGTTATCGAAGGTTCTGGGAATTTAGATGGTGAAGATTGTGTAACTCCGTGGCCTTTTGAGTGCAGCCAACAAAAATTGGAAAGATGAAACGAGTTGCTGCATCAGCTTTGGCATTACCTTGTGTTAGAGGGCTGGGAAGATCAGAGTGTGCCCTGCTGTGTCCTAAGAAAAATGGGTGTTGTCTGGCCTGAATTAGCTGCTGAAGCTGGTGAAACCGATGGGCGACATTGGAAGAAGCCTTAATGGTGGGTGAAATCTCAAGCAGGCGCACAGAATGAGCAATGTAGGCACTGTATGTATAAATATTAACAGGATTATCAAAAAATGTTTTAAAAACTTGTGTTATTGCAAACAATTCCACAAACGGTGCTGAATGATAGACAGTATCAAAGGTGTTAGGCTGGTTATTGACAACAAAGACTGCTCGGCCATTACTGGAACTGTCTGTAAAGACAGTAAGGGCTTGAGGAATGGGAGCCTTTTGAGTAATTTTGGCAAAAATAAATGGATGTAACTGGACAAAATGTAAAAGGGGGTCATTGGGTAGGTGGTTATCAATTGTTCCCAAAAAGCCTGATAAGGCAATACGCCATTCATCCTCCGTCTGTAGTAAAAATTGGATTTGGTCTTTAGTATATGAAATTAAAATATTATCATGGTCTTTGCCAAAATGTTGTCGAGATAGCAAACGACTTTTAAAAAAAATAGAAGCTACCTGAGCAAGAAAAACAGTAATAACCTTGGAGAATATGGTGGGTAAATGGACCCAAAGCAAAGGCAGCCTTTATTTCTAAAATGTGTATTTCGTTGCCAAAATATTCCTGTGGGTGTATGAGGAGTGTGTAAAATAACCAGAACCAGAGGAAGGTTATAAGAATGTTCTGTAAAAAACTGTTTGGCAATGGCTTCTGTGACTTGGTTTAATGCCTGTCATGCCTCGGGAGTAAGTTTTTGAGGGGAGGAGGGGTGGGAATCACCTCTCAAAATATCATTAAGGGACAAAAGTACACAAGGTGGTAATTTTAAATATGTTTTTAGCCATTGAATTTTCCCCAGGAATTTTTGAAAATCATTAAGGTTGTGAAGATGGTCCACCCATAGTGGTATCTTAGGAATTTGGATCTGATTATCTTGAAGTTTAAGGCCCAAATAGGTATAACAGTCCTGTGTTTTAACCTTATTAGGAGCTATCTGTTGTCCCAAGGAAGTGAGGTTTTTGTAAATGTCCAAGTAACAATTATTAAGGTCATGGTTATTAGGTGCAGCAATTAACAAATCATCCATATAATGTAAAATATAAATTTGTGGCCATAGCTCTCTCACAGGGTCTACTGCTTGAGCAACGTATTTTTGGCAAAGACTAGGGCTGTTGGCCATACCTTGGGGAAGAACCTTCCATTGAAATCTCTGCATAGAGCCCTGAAAATTAATGCGAGGAGACTAAAGGCAAAATGTGGTCTATCCGCAGGATGTAAAGGAATGGTAAAAAAACAATCTTTTAACTCAATAATCATTTTACAATAGTTTTTGGGAATAGCCACTGGTGTGGGAATGCCTGGCTGTAGTGCTCTTATTGGGCCCATAGCTTTATTAATGGCACACAAATATTGTAAAAGGCACCACTTGCCTGATTTTTACTTGATAACAAAATTGGAGTATTCGATGTTGAGGTTGAGGGCTCTACATGGCCGGCTGCCAGCTGTTCCTGCACTAACATGGAGGCAGCCTCCATATTTTCTTGGGTAAGTGGCCATTGATTCACCCACACAAGAGTCTGAGTTTCCCAAATAATTTTATCTCCATGGGGTACAGGAGAGTCAGAGACCGACACTAAAAATCCGAATACCCAAGTCCATATGTATTTGTTTTTTGTATGGGTTTTATTGGCTCAACCAGTCCTTGTCTCAGTCTCCCAAGGCCTGTACCAGGGACAAAATTTATATGAAGCATTTGATGAGTTACCATGGAATTGGGAATGGCATGAATAACTTCCATTTGACTCAAAATATCTTGGGCCCATAGGTTAACAGGGAGGTCAGGAACAACGAAAAGAGTGACAATTCCCTTATTACCCTCTTTATAAGTCCAGCTAAGAGCCGTAGAGCTGACCAGAGGATTTTTTGACTGTCCTATCCCTTTAAGGTCAGTCAAGGATGAGGTGAGGGTCCAAGCTGATGGCCAATATTTTTGAGAAATAATTGTGTCATCAGCTCCAGTATCTAGAATTCCTTGGAATTCCTTTCCTTCAATAAGTAAGGAAATTGTGGGTCTTTTGTGAGAAACGGGTTGAACCAAATTTACATCAGAGCAGCCAAGAAGGCAGTCCCCTGCGGTAGGTTTGGGCGGTGGAAGTGCCTCCTGGATTCAAGGGAAGGAGTATTAATTGTGCAAGACTTGTTCGTGCTGGGATGGCCACAACTCCATTAATAGCTGTGGCCAGTATTTTTTTTCTCCAGTGAAATCATTATTATTAATGCCATGGAAGACCTGAACACCATGTAAGTTAGTAGAGGCTCTCCCAAAAATAAGGGCACACATATGAGATTGAGGGGGACCCATAATTCCAGTGGGTATTATCTGGGGTCCTTGCACTGAGTACAATATAGTATCGGTGGTGGCACAGAGGTCCAATCCTGCGCTGCCTGGAGTGGCTAGTTGGAGGGAGGCAATTGTGGAGAAGAATTTTGAGGTAGGTTGGGAGTTTGGGAGGGAACAAATCTTATTGCCCCTGGGTTTGTCCTGGGGGATGTCGTGGCCCGGGGCTGGCACCGCAGGGAGTTTCCCAAGAAGCAGGAAAAAAAAGGCTGTCTGAGGGCATTTGTCTTAGATCTACACTCACTGGCCCAGTGATGACCTTTACCACATCTAGGGCAAAGGATAGCTTGGGGCGGTATAGACCCAGTTGAAGGAGACGCTATTTCTAGCTTTTTTTGCCTGTCGGACACTTGCGTGCAAAATGGCCAGGTTGTTTACAAGTAAAGCAAGTACCTGAGCCAGGATTGTGAAAGGTCTTGGTAAAGGTGGCACCTAGGGCAAGACCCATGGCATGGGCTGCACCTACCCCTGCATAGAGTCTAATAAAGTCAGAAAGTTTCCCTTTATTCCTTATGTGGTTGAAGAACATCCTGACATGCCGGGTTGGCGTTTTCAAAGGCAAGATGTTTTACAAAAGCGCTTTTGCTTTCGCTTGGTCCAAGCAAGCATTCCACAGCTAGGTTAAGCCGGGGAACAAAGTCGCTATAAGGCTCGTCCGGCCCTTGTCAAATTTTTGCCAGGGAAGTGGTAGCCGAGGCTTTTGAGGGAGGTGTCTCCAAGCATGTAAGCCAGCCATCTGAATCTGCATCAAAAGTCCAGCAGGGAAATGTGCCTGTTTAGTTTTATTGTCAAAAGGCTCATTGCCCACTAGCTTAACATAAGTCCTGGATTTAGAGAAGGCCTTAGTTAAAATTTTTTGAGCAGTTTCCCGACAGTGCTCTTTGAAATCTGCATTCCATAACAGGAAGTCTCTGGCACTGAGGGTAGCTTGGTCTAAAAATTTCCAATCATTGGGAGTAAGTCATTGTGTGCTGTGGCTTTCTAATAAAGCCAACGTGTAGGGTGCAATGGGGCCATAGTGAGCACAAGCCTTTTTAAGTTTTTCAGGAAAATGCAGGCTTAATTTTTTGTAGACTCTGGGTTCCTGCCTGCCTAGGGCTGAACTCCTCATCCTCTGAGTCCTGATCTCCTTAATCCATTTCCCCGCTTCCTCCTCTTTATCCTCGTCTAATTCTTTGACTCAGCCTGGGCAGGCTTATCTATCAGACTGGTGGTGACTGGGAAGGCGAGCACAGGTCAATGGAGTGGCTTCGCCTTTGTATTAGACCACCACTGTAGAACAGTTGCTTTGACTCCATACCTAAGGCTAATGAAGAGAGCTCAGAGTGAAGGGATCTTAATTCTTTTAAAGTTTGGATCTGTTCCTGTGTATGTTGAAAGGATGCTCACAAAGGAGCCAGTTTAGGCAAGGGAAGTGGGGAGAAAATATCGGGGGGGGGGGCATTTGTTCCCTGAAGGGCCAGAGCACAAAAGGCAGGAGGGATATAGGAGGGAGGTGGATGTGTAAGTCCTATAAGCTGTGGCAGGGTCTTGAGAGGTGGAGGGTCTTCTGAATGGTAGCGAGCTGCTTCCTTCTCCAAGGTAGCCTCCTCTACAGGGGCCAATGAGTCTCCGGTATTTAAAACTGGATAAAGGCAGTTGGTAATCATTGGAGCCTTATTCATTAGGGTGGTATTTTGAGGGGGACCAGGAAGGTTCCCACGGTCCTGAGGAGCCTGAGAAGGGTCTATGTCTATACTAACTGATGGGCATGCCGAGGGGATATGAGAAGTATTTGCATAGTCTCTTTCCCAACCTTGACAACTTTTAAGGTACCATTGTCAAAGGGTGAACTTTTAAGAATTCTATTAATTAAGTTCCAGTAAGAAAAGGTGGGAACAGGCACTTTTTCTGGGCCAAAGGATTCATAATAATCTTTTAAACAGTCTCCTACTCTAAGCCATCTTTTACCATCAATGGTCCTTTCAAGAGGAAACCATGGACACTGCTCTCTTATGTGTGAAAAGAAAAAAAATTTAAGTCTTTTTTCTTAATACGCGCCCCCATGTCTGGAAGGACTCCTTGTAGCCTGACAAAAACAAATCATGTGACGAAACTGCTTGCCCCATGGTGGGTCAATCACCGTGTGTCATCCCCACCCTCCTCCTGGATCTGTCTCTCGGTGGTGTCTTCTGCGGTTATTGCAAGCTCCGCTTGACCAAATCTTCCAGGAGGACGGGGTCCCCCTCAATCAAAAGCTCGAGCCCCAGTCAGTGGGCGCCAGATGTCCCGGCCGGCAGGACACACGTGGGCAGGGAACCTAGATAGGGAGGAATGAAGGGACAAGAGACACGAGAGATGACAGCAAGACAGGAGTTCTGATCAAGCTGCAAACTTTTATTGTTCACACAGGGGTATTTGTATGCTGGATGTTGGAAATCTCTCTTATTGGCACTTCCTACATGTCTTCACAAGGTGAGATAACCTCAGGAAGTTTCAGAAAGACAGATGGGCACAGGATGTCTCAGGGAGACAGATGGCTACAGGATGTCTCCCAGACAGGATGTCTCCTCGTGGCTGTTTCTTGTAAGTGTCAGGCTATTCTTTGAAGGAGAATTCCTTCTACCTCTGACAGTCAGGGATTCAGTATTTCGAATAGAAAATTGGAAAATGAATCCAATGTGTATGCAAATATGTGCTACCCAAAAGTCTTCCCACTCTCATTCAGAACAATGCCTTGACATTACCTTCACCCCAAGTAAGACACAATAAGAGGAGAAGAGTTAGAAAATCTGTGAATACACATCTGGAATGGAAAATGCTCAGTAGTTAACAACCTTGGAGGTGGTAGAGGTGTTTCGAAAAGTAAGGCACATGGTAAAAACTCCACAAACATGAAGCTCTCTTGGCCTAAAGACTTCTTGAGAAACTGCCTCTGAGGTTGGGCACTTGAAATATATGTTGTTGTCAGGAGTTTTAACTTCCTTTGTAGTGAGACCATCAAATCTGGGTCTGCTTCTGTGTGTCCTGGAGCACATGGTTTCTTTTTTTCCAATAAACATGAGGCAGCAGGGCTGAATTCTCTCTTTGTAGGTAATTTGTTGCCATTTGGGGGCAAAGTGTCTCCCAGTGTGGACTTTGAAGCCATTTGGTCTTCCTCTACTTTTCATGGTGTTTCTTGCAGCTACACTGGGAGTTTGGTATTTGCTTCATGAAATACGAGGAGGTCAACTAGGACAGAGTGCTGGAGGGAGTTCTGTCACGTGTGTTGGTAAAGGGTCTGCAGGAGAGTGCACCAACCAGGCTTCTATCCCACATAGCTTGCCCCCTTGACAATAGCAATCTGATTCTAAACATTGCCCTGAAACCTCTCCGTATAACAAGATGCCTTTACATACAAGGGTATGGGGGCTGCACCATGTCAGTCACAAACCATTTGGAAGCCAATGGCAGATCCACATGACCCCATCACAGATGTTTTAACAAACACCTACACTCCACTGCTCTAGGCCGAATACTCATCGGGCTCCAAATTACTGGCATCTCTGTTCTACACGATTTTCATGAAACCCAGTCAATCAAGGCACTGTCTGGTACACTCATGATCATCTATAAGACATCCAAAGGTTCTCCACTGACACCTGTTCATGAGAATTTCAAAAATTTAATGGTATTTATCTAGCCTTTTTTCAAGGATGAAGTTTGAGGCACTGTGGGGTTTAATTCATTCAGGAACCATTAAATGGAGAGGAAGCTCATTTCAATGAAATCTCTGGAGAATTCTAACAGGCAATGCTTCCCAACGACAGGCTAAAAGGTCACATTAAGCCAGGCGTTTGAGGTCTACAATGTGTGATCCTTTTGTGTTTTGACTTGCAACTATGGCTGCCAATTCTTTAAGAATAAAATCATGTGATATCCTTCCTGAGATTCCCAGTGCTCTGTGGAAAGCCACCCTGGGCCTTGATCTCAGTTTCCAAGGGCGACTCTCATGTGTGGCCTCCTAAAATCCCATCACAATACATGGCAATACTTCTTTGAGGTCAGTTCCATAACTCAGTCTCTAAGGGGAATCACACCAGTGTTCAAGCCCAGGTGGCCTCAGTCATCTCTTCCAACGGCCACAAAAATGACCACAATTAAAACCAAAACACTCCCACATGGCCCTCATCTTCTTCCATATAGACACTAATCATAACCTCAGGCTGTAGGTTTCCATGAGGGCCAAAGCCAAAGACAGTATCCAAAATAAGGTCCCTTTCTCCCATTTGCCTAAAGTCAGTGTGGCAGGGACACCCTTCCTGTGAACCAGGAGTGATCTAAGAGGCCTGCCCTTAATACTGCTCTGATTCTCCATTTTGTGGCCTAATGACTGTGGGGTTTAGATTCCTTATGTTAATTGGGGTCATGAGAAAACCCAAGCACCTATGGCCTAGCCTCTGTAGTGATTTGAAGAACTCATTTGACCCAAAGGATCACTATTCTCAAAGATGGAGGTCAGGAACCTTACAGAGGAAGGTGAGAGACTTCATCCACAATGACTGCTCTTTTGGCTATTTTGGTTTTGGATGCACACATGGGATTTTTTTAGATCCATTAGGTGCTGAGAATCTAAGCCACATCCTCACACAGGGCCAAGAAGCTGATTCAGACACATCCCTTTCCAAAGCAATTAAGCCAAGAGCCAAAGGTGATGCCCATTCACTTCCATTTGAAAACTCTTCAGTCTTCACAAAGGGGTGGCCTGAGGCAAAGACCTTCCTGACATTCAGGGCAATAATACAATAGGTAAGCAAAAGGCCCAAAGCAGGGTTTCTCCACTGAGACTTTCCTGGTCACACTGATATCTGAGTTTTCTGAGATGCTCACCATTGCCTTCAGCTATCCAGTACATGGCCATGTCACAGAGCTTAAAGGTGGTACATATCTTGGACACAAAACCATGAGCCTATTCTGGAGTTTGGCCAAAATTCAGAAAGAAAATAGGAACTTAGGAAGATATTAGGAGTGGCCGATCCATATGGCAAGCCGCAGACCATTCATAAATAGGACAGGATGAATGCTGGTAAGATTTCTACTAGATAGGACATATGTATTGATGCACTCTCTATTCTAATGTCTACAACCACGGACACAGTGGGATACACAGACATAGAAACACTCGCCTTGTCAAAAGACTTACTAGAAACATTTCACACCAAACCAAACAAAACGACTTTCCTACCTATTCTCAGAACATGAGACAAAATGACAAACCCACACCCACACCCACACCCACACCCACACAGACCCCCAAGTAGGTCTGTGAAAATATGGAGTGACCTTTGACTGGTGGGCCATAACATATTCCCCCATAATGGGCTGTCCTGTCTCAGATCTGGTCTCCGTGTCCAACTCTGTGAAGCTGTTAGGAGCCAGCGGTGAGCCAGTACCTTCTTTCTCAGGAAAGGCCCCTCCTCAGACCTTCCTGGCATTAGGCTATCCTCACATCAGTAGGTACCAAGAAAGACTGTCTCTGTCCTTGGAAAATCCAAACAAGTTTGAACACTGGGACATGAACTGGGACTAGCTCTGGGTGCCTGACTTCCTGTATCCCAAGTTCAGAGAGTTCCTTCATCAAGGAAGTGAGGTGAGGTCACTTCCTTCAGGAACTAAATGAGGTCACTGCCTTGACAACAACTTTGTCCTAAAAGTTGCTTCTAAGAGTCCCATGAGATGGAGCATGCACCTACTCGCTCTGACATTTTCACAAGTTAGAATGGTATATCAACCATAGGCACCCGGGAACAGCTCTCCACACAGGCCTGGTTTGGTCCATCTTCTCTACATTAAGATGAAAGAGGCTGATTCAGACACATCCCTTCATCTTGACCAGGTTGTTTACCATGGAAGTTGACTTTTCCTCCCTCAGGTCCTTCATAGCTGCCTACATCTTCTCCATGGATCATTTCTGCATGGACCTTTGAGGTTCTCAGCAGGTGGAAGTTTCCCTACACTCCTGTATTGTAAGGCCAACTCTGTCCCTGCTTTTCTATAAAGTTAGATTGATGGAACAGTGTATGATTTGGGTAATAACAGGTTCGATTTTGTTAGGAATCATTCTGAGAGATGAATAATTTTATTGGGAACCTGCGATATTTATTAAATTATATTGGTAAAATATATGTATGAAAACAGAAATCTAGGATTTGAAGCCCAGAAGGGCATTGGGCCCATGATTGGGATACGTAGTGTTGAATTAGGTTCTGCACAGATGTCTCAGATAAATCCATTTACAATGGCATAGGACCTTGTACATTGGATGATTGAATGAGGAAGAGAACATCCAGTCAAAAAGGGATAGTCGGTAGGATTAGGTAGATAGTCGGTAGGTTTAGGAAGAAGAGTGAGTACAGGATTTGGACGGAAATTTCTTTAGCAATAGGGTTTCAGTTAGAGAGTGAATGTAAATGTCAGCACATATGAAAATTCAGTCACAATGATGAACTTTGAAAAATATGTAGAAAAGCAGATAATAATAGAGACTTTAAAAAATCTGGCAAAGAATAAAGTGAGTGATAGGATTAGACATTTTGTACACTGTTGAGTTTGAATATATAATCTTAAGAAGAAACAAATATGCAGTGACCATTAGGATTGACATTTGAGAGCATTAGGAAACCTGGACATGGATGCTTTTAGTAATCCATGTTCACTTTCCTTTTAGGCTTTGGTACAATCATAAGTGTGACCTTTGCATTTTTTGTCCAGAATATTACTGTCATAGAATGTATATGTGGATCAGGTGACATCAGCATTTCTTCAAGCATTTCTGGGAGTAAGGTTTTCAAGAGCTATAAATTAGTATTGGGGGTACAAAGAGGTGTACCCTGTGTCCATGAATATAGACATAATGCATGAATAGACCACATTTTGAATTAATAATTTAACTGTTCCCACTTTAAATAATGCATTGAATTAATATATGAAATATTATAAGAAATCTTGTATTGATATAATATCATTCATTTCAACCAGTAATACATCTAAATGTAATATTAGGGTTATGGATTATCATGAAAGGTGTGTGAGTATTGCTTCAAAAGTGATCCTAGAAATCGAAAATAATGTGTTTGGAAAGAAGTCTCATAAAAAGACCAGTCAAGAAACATGGAGGAATACATGTGATCTGAAGAAGAAAATGATTGAATGTGAAACAAATGCCTATAAACTTGCGAACTTGTGGATGAAATATATATCCCATGATGTGAATAAATTGAAGAAATAGTAATGTACCAGTGTTGAATAAAACGAACATCCAAATACACATCATGTCCCAGAGGAATCTACTTGAATTGATGTTAAACTAGGTCAGCTACTGTAGAAATATTAGGATTTGTATGCACCATTCACTAAAGTTAGTTTTCAGTACTAAGAAACAAATATGTATATCAGGAGAATGAATATTTTGAGAATACTCTTGAGAAAATTTGATTATAAATCCACATACTTGAATATGAATGAGTTAAGGGAGTTTATAATAAGACACATATTTCATATTTTGAAAAATCTGGAGAATATATATATATATATATATATATATATATATATATAAACACATACACACACACAAACACACTGGGACATTAAAAATAGCATAATATATGCTATAGGAAATTCACCATGATATTTATATCATCCAGAGATCCAAAAATATTTATTTTATTTAACATGGATTTATGTATAATGTTGTTCAACTAGGAAGCTCACGCATAGGTTGAATTTTCAGTTCTAAAGCGCTTAGGAGGAGTGATCTCTTAAAATTTGTATCTGCCAAGTCAGCCACTTCACAAGAATGTACGTGTGGTATCAGGTAAGATTCTATAATTGCATGTAAAAATACATGTGCTGAATAGGCTACAGAGACAGGGAAACAGGAATTCACATATTTGTTAACTTTAAAACACATGGAGAAATATTTTAACAAATAATTGACTAGATTTATAACTCCTACCCTAAATAATGCAAAAGGCAATTCCACTATACACCATGCCTTCTCTGAACTGCTTGCATTTCTATTTTTTTGGTTTATTTTTCTCCACCTTATTAGGATTAGTTGTCAGAGTCTAGTAGGGTAGATGTTAGTGTGAGGTATTCAGTATTTTGAAAGGAAAATTGGAAAATGAATCCAATGTGTATGTAAATATGTGATACACAAAAATCTTCCCACTCTCATCCAGAACAATGCCTTGACATTACAATCGCCCAGAGTAAGACACAATTAGAAGAGAAGAGTTAGAAAATCTGTGAATAAATATCTGGAATGGAATATGCTCAGGAGTTCACAACCTTGGAGGAGGTAGAGGAGATTCCAAAAGTAAGGGACAGTGTAATCATTCCAAAAACATGGAGCTCTGCTGGCCTAAAGACTTCTTGAGAAACTGCCTCTGAGGTTGGGCACTTGGAATATATGTTGTTGTCGGGAGCTTCAGCTTCGTTTGTAGTGAGACCATCAAATCAGGGTCTTCATCTATGTGACCTGAAGGACATGGTTTCTTATTTTCCACTGAACATGAGTCAGCAGTGCTGAATACTCTCTTTGTAGGTAAACTGTGGACACGGGGGGCTAAGTGTATCCACATGGGCCTGTGAAGCTATTTGGTCATTCTCCACTTTTCGTGTTGTTTCTTGGTGCTGCACTGGGATTTTGGTATTTGTTTCACGAAATACAAAGAATTCAACTGTTACTCTGTGCGTGAGGGAGTTCTGTCACGTGTGGTGGGTCAGGGTCTGCAGGAGAATGCACCAAACAGGCTTATATCCCACATAGTTGCCCCCTTGACCATAGCAACCTGATTCTTAATATTTCCCTAAAACCTCTGCATATAACAAGATGCCTTTACATTGAAGGGACTGCTGGCTGCACCATATCAGTCACAAGCAATTTGGAAGCCAAAGGCAGATCCACATGACCACACCGCAGATGTTTTATCACACACCTGCCCACCACTGCTCTAGGCCCACTCCTCAGGAGGCTCCAACTTCCTGGCATCTCTGTTCTGCACAATTTCTATGAAAACCAGTCAATCAAGGCACTGACTGTTATTCTCATGATCAGCCACAAGATATTCAAAGAATCTCCAGTGCCAACTTGTGACGGGAATTTTAAAAATTTCATGATATATTGACCTAGCCATTTTTCAAGGATGAAGTTGGAGGCATTCTGGAACTATTAAATGGTGAGGAAGCTCATTTCAATGAAATATCTGGAGATGTCTCACAGGAAAGGCTTCCCAAAGAGTGGCCAAAAGGTCACATGAATCCTTGAAAATTGAGGTCTACAATGTGAGGTCCATGTGTGTTTTGACTCTCAACAATGGTTGCCAAGTTTTTCAGAATAAAATCATGTGATATCCTGGCTGAGATTTCCAGTGCTCTGTGAATAGCTACCCTGGGCCTAGATCTCAGTTTCCAAGGGCGACTATCGTGCGTGGCCTCCTAAAATTCCAACACTATTCATGGCAATACTTCTCTGAGTTCAGTACGAGAACTCAGTCTTTATGCGGAATCCCACCAAAGTTCAAGCCAAGGTGGACCATGTCATCCCTACTAACCGCCACAAAAATGACTACAATTAAAACCAAAACACTCCCACATGGCCCTCATTTTCTTCCATACAGACACTCATCATAACCTCTGGCTGGAGGTTTCCGTGAGGGGTGCAGCCCAAGACAGTGTCCAAAATAAGCTCCCTTGCCCCTCATTTGCCTAAAGTCAGGGTGGCCTGGACACCCTTCCTGTGAACTAAGAGTGATCAAATAGGCCTGCCGTTTATTTTGCTCTGCTTCTTAAATTTGAGGCCTACTGATGGTGGGATTTAGATTCTTCATGTGAATTGGAGTCATGAGAAAACCCAGTCACCTATGGGCTAGAATCTGCAGGGCTTTGAAGAACTTATTTGACCCAAAGGAGCCCTATTCTCACTTGATGGAGGTCAGGAACCTTACCAAGGAAGGAGAGAGACTTCATCCACAATGATTGCTCTTTTGGACATTTTGCTTTTGGATGCATACATGGGATCTCTCTTTAGATCCCTCAGGTTCAGAGAATCTAAGCCACAGTATTACACAAGGTCAAGGGGCAACAGAACAATAGGTAAGGAAAAGGCCCAAAGCATGGTTTCTCCACTGAGTCTTTACTGGTCACACTGATATCTGAGTTTTCTGAGATGCTCGCCATGCCCTTCATTTAACCAATACATGGCCGTGTCACAGAGCTTGGAGGTGGTACATATCTTGGACACAAAACCATGAGCCTATTCTGGAGAGTGGCCAGAATTCAGGAAGCAAACAGTAACTTAGGAAGATAGCAGGTGTTGCCGATCCATAAAGCAAGACGCAGTCCATTCATAAATTGGGAAGGATGAATGCTGGGAAACTTTCTACTAGACAAGACTCATCCATTGATGCATTCTCTTTGCTAATGTCTACAACCACGGACACAGTGAGATACACAGACATAGAAACACTCGCCTTTTCATACGACTTTCTGGAAACACTTTACTTCAAACCAAACAAACCGACTTTCGGACATATTCTCAGAGCATGAGAAAAAAACCACAAACCCACACCCACAGCCAGATAAGCACCTCCTTCCTCCAAGTAGGTTTGTGACTATCCGGAGTGTTCTCTGACTAATAGGCCATACTATGTTCCCCCGAAATAGCCTCTCCTATCTCACATCTGGTGTCCATGGGCAATTCTGTGAAGTTGTCAGGAGCCAGCAGTGAGCCACTACCTTCTTTGTCAGGAAAGGCCCCTCTTCAGAGCTTTCCTGTCATTTGTCCATCCTCACATCAGTAGATACCAAGAAAGACTGACTCTGTCCTTGTTAAATCAAACAAGTGAGACCACTAGGCCTGGGACTGAGACAGGCTCTAGATGCCTGGCTTCCTGGATCCCAAGTTCAGAAAGTGCCATCACCAAAAAAGTGAGGTGAGGTAACTTCTTTCAGGAACTGAATGAGGTTACTGCCTTGGCAACCAGTTTGTCCTAACACATGCATCCAAGGTTCCCATGACATGTAGGCTGACCGTATTTCTGTGACACTTTCACAAGTTAGAATGGTATATCAACCATAGGCACCCGGGAACAGCTCTCCACACAGGCCTCATTTGGTCCATCTTATCTACATTAAGAAGAGAGAGGCTGATTCCGACAAAAGCCTTCATCCTGACCAGGTTGTTTGCCATGAAAGATGACTTTTGATCTCTCAGGACCTTCATACCTGCCTACATCTTCTCCAGGGATCAATTCTGAATGGACCTTTGAGGTTCTCAGCAGGTGGACAATCCCCTACTTTCCTGTATTGTAAGACCAACTCTGTCCCTGCTCTTTTATAAAGGTAGATTGAGGGAACAGTTTATGGTTAGGGTTAATTACATGTTTGTTTTGGGTTAGGAACCATTTTGCTGGATGAATAATGGTATTGGGAATCTGTGATATATATAATAATATAGAGTTGAAAAATATGTATGAAAACAGAAATTTAGTAAGATTTAAAGTCCATATTGGCATTGGGCCTTTGATTGGGATACTTAGCTTTGAATTACGTTCTGCAGTGATGTCTCAGATAAATCGATAATCAATGACATAGGACCTTGTACCTTGGATGATAGATTGTAGAAAAGAACATCCACTCAAACAGGGATAGTCCATAGGATTAGGAAGATAGTCAGTAGGATTTGCAAGAAGTGTGAGTACAGGATATGGACCAAAAGTTCTTTATCAATAGGGTTTCGGTAATAGAATGAATGTCAATGTCAGCACATGTGAAGAGTCAGTCACATAGGTAAACTGGGGAAAATATGTAGGAAAGGAAACATCAATAGAGACAGTAGGAAATCAGGCAAAGTATAAAGTGAGTGATAGGATTAGACATTTTAACAGAGTTGATATTCACTATATAATCTTCAAAGAAACAAATATTTGTAGTCACCAATAGGATGTCACAACATATTTGTAGTCACCAATAGGATGGACATTTGAGAGAATTAGGCAACCTAGACATCAATGTTTTTAGTAATCCATGCTCCCATTCAATTTAGGCTTTTGTACAAACATATGTGTGATCTTTGCATTTTGTATCCAAAATAGTACTGTGATAAAATGTATATGTAGATCAGGTGACATAAGTATTTTTTCCACCATTTCAGGGAGCAATATTTTGAAGATGTATAAATTAGTATTGCGGGTACAAAGAGGTGTACCCTGTGTCTATGAATATAGAGATAATGCATGAATAGATGATACTGTGGATAAATAATATAACTGATTCCACTTTAAATAATGGATTAAATTGTTATCTTAAAATATATAAGAAATTTTATATTGATACACAGTCATTCATTCCTATCAGTTATACATCTAATGGTAATATTAGGGTTATGGTTTGTCATTAAGGGTGTGTGAGTTTTGCTTCAAAAGTAATTATGGAAATCGAAAATAATGTGTTTGTAAAGAAGTCTCATGAAGAGACTAGTTAAGAAACATGGAGGAATACATGTGTTCTGAAGCAGGAAGTAATTGAAAGTGAAACAAATTGATATAAATTAGCGAACTTGTGGATGAAATATATATCCTATGATGTGCATAAACTGAAGAAATAGTAATGTACCAGTGTTGAAAAAAAATGAACATCAAAATACATGTCATGTCCCATAGGAATCTACTTGCATTGATCTTAAACTTGGTCAGTAACTGTAGAAATATTAGGATTTGTATGCATCATTCACTGAAGTTAGTTTTCAGTACTAGGAAACAAATATGTATTTCAGGTGGATGAATATTTCTGAGAATAATCTTGTGAAAAGTTGATAATAAATCCACATACATGAACATGAATAAATTTAGGGAGTGTATAATAAGACACATATATTTCATTTTTTCAAAAATCTGGAGAGTGTATATATATATATATATATATATATATATATATATATATATATATATATACACACACACACACACACACACTCACACAGACATTAAAAAGTAGCAATATATATGCCAATCAAAATTTATCATGAAATATATATAATCCACACATCCCAAAATATACTTTTTACTGAACATGGATTTATATATAATTTTGTTCATCTAGGAAGGTCACCAATAGTTTGAATTTTCAGTTCCAACAGCATTAAGAGGAGTGATATCTTTTCACAATTTGCATCTGCCAAGTCAGCAACCTGTCAAGTATGTACATGTGATATCAGGTAGGATTCTATATGTGCATATAAAAACACATGTGCTGAATAGGCCACAGAGAAAGGGAGAGAGGAATTCACATATTTGTTAACTTTAAAAACACATGGAGAACTGTTTTAATTAAAAATTAAAAATTGACTACATTTATAATTCCTACCCTATATAATGCAAAAGGCAAGTCCAATTATACAACATGACTCCTCTGAACTGCTTGTATTTCTATTCTGTTTTGGTTATTATTCTCCATCATGTTAGGATTAGTAGTCAGAGTCTAGTGGGGTATGTGTTAGTGTCCAAAATAAGCTCTCTTACCCCTAATTTGCCTAAAGTCATGGGGGCCTGGACACCCTGCATTTGAAGCAGGAGTGATAAAATAGGACTGCAGTTAATACTGCTCTGCTTCTCCATTTTGAAGCCTACTGCCTGTCAGGTATAGATTCTTTATGTGATTTGGAATAATGAGAAAACCCAAGCACTTCTTTAGGGCTTTGAAGATTTCATTTGACCCAAAGGATCCCTATTCTCACTTGATGTAGGTCAGGAACCTAACAAAGGAAGGCAAGACACTTTATCTACCATTACGGATCTTTTTGCCATTTTGGTTTGGATGCACACATGGGATCTTTCTTTAGATCCATCAGGTGCTGAGAATCTAAGCCACAACCTCACACAGGTCCAAGAGGCTGATTAAGACACATCCCTTTCCAAAGAAATTAAGCAAAGAGCCACAGGAGATGGCCATTCATTTTCATTTGAAAACTGTTTTCTTCAGGCTTCACAAAGAGGTGGCCTGAGGCAAAGACCTTCCTGACATTCAGGGCAACAGAAACATAGGTAAGAGAATGGCCCAAAGCAGGGTTTCTCCACTGAGAATTTCCTGGTCACACTGATATCTGAGTTTTCTGAGATGTTCCCATTCCTTACCGCTATCCAGTACATGGGCATGTCACAGAGCTTGGAGGTGGTACATATCTTGGACACAAAACCATGAGCCTATTCTGCAGAGTGGCCAGAATTCAGGAAGAAAACAGAAACTTAGGAAGATAGTAGGTGTTGTCCATCCATAAGGCAAGCTGCAGTTCATTCATAAATTGGGCAGGATGAATGCTGGGAAGCTTTCTACTAGACAGGACATATCCATTGATGCATTCTCTTTTCTAATGTCTACAATCACGGACACAGTGGGATACACAGATATAGAATCACTCACCTTGTCAAAAAACTTACTAGAAACAGTCTATTCCAAACCAAACAAACTGTCTTTCCTACCTATTCTCAGAATATGAGACAAACCACAAACTGACACTCACACTCACAAAGGCATCTCCTTCCCACAAGTATGTCTCTGACTATCTGGAGTGTCCTCTGTCTGTTGGGCCATATTATGTTCCAATGAAATGTCCTGTCATGTCTCAGATCTGTCTCCTTTGCCAACTCTGTGAAGTTCTCAGGAGCCAGCGGTGAGCCACTACCTGCTTTCTCAGGAAAGGCCCCTCTTCAGATCTGTCCTGGCATTTGGCAATCCTCACATCAGTAGATACCAAGAAATACGGACTCTGTCCTTGGTACATCCAAACAAGTGAGCCCACTGGGATTGGGACTGGGAGTGGCTCTGGGAGCCTGGCATCTTGGATTCCAAGTTCAGAGAGTTACATCACCAAGGAAGTGAGGTAGGTCACTTTCTTCAGGAACTGCATGAGGTCACTACCTTGGCAATCACTTTGATTTAACATTTGCTTCCAAGGGTCCCATGAGATAGAGGCTGCCCCTACTTTCGGTGACAATTTCACAAGATAGAATGGTATATCAAACATAGGCGCCTGGGAACATCTCCCCACACAGGCCTGGTTTGGTCCATCTTCTCTACATTTAGAATAGAGAGACTGATTCAGACACATCCCTTCATCCTGACAAGGGGGTTTGCCATGCAAGATGACTTTTGCTCTCTCAACTCCTTCATAGCTGCCTACATCTTCTCCAGGGATCATTTCTGCATGGACCTTTGAGGATCTCAGCAGGTTTAAGAACCCCTACATTCCTGTATTGTAAAAGCAACTCTGTCCCTGCTCTTCTGTAAAGTTTGATTGAGGGAAGAGTGTATGGTTACGGTTAATAAAAGTTCGATTTGAATCATTCTGCGGGATGAATAATGGTAATGGGAACCTGTAATATTTACAAGAATGTAAAAGTGAAAAATAAGAATGAAAACAGTAATCTAGGTAAGATTTGAAGCCCAGAAGGGCATTGGGCCCTTGATTGGGATACTTAGCTTTGAATTATGTTCTGCAGAAATGTCTCAGATAAATCGATGTTCAATGGCATAGGACTTTGTACCTTGAATGATGGAATGTCAAAGAGAACTTCTAGACAAAAAGGGATAGTCGGTATTATTAGAAAGATAGTCGGTAGGTTTAGAACGAAGAGTGAGTATAGCATTTGGACCAAAAGTTCTTTAGCAATAGGGCTTCTGGTAGAGACTGAATGTAAATGTGAGCACATGTGAAGAGTCAGTCACAGTGATAATCTGGGGAAAATATGTAGGACAGCAGATATCAATAGAGACATTAGGAAATCAGGCAAATGATAAAGTGAGTGATAAGATTAGACATTTTCAAGGGGCTTGAGGTTGAATATATAATCTTAGGAAGAAACAAATATGTAGTCAAGAATAGGATTCTCATTTGAGAGCATTAGGCAACCTGGACATGGATGTTTTTAGTAATCCAGGTTCACTTTCCATTTAGGTTTGGTAAAATCATAAGTGTCACCTTTGCTTTTTGTGTCCAGAATATTACTGTGATAAAATGTATATGTAAATCAGGTGACATGTGCATTTCTTCCACCATTTCTGGGAGCAATATTTTGAAGACGTATAAATTAGTATTGGGGGTACAAAGAGGTGTACCCTGTGTCTATGAATATAGAGATAATGCATGAAAAGACCATACTGTGAATAAATAATATAACTGGTTCCACTTTAAATAATGGATTTAATTGATATCTGAAACTAAGTAAGAAATCTTATATTGATATACAATCATTCATTCCAGCTAGTTGTACATCTAATGGTAATATTAGGGTTTGGTTTATCATACGGGTGTCTGAGTTTTGCTTCAAATGTGATAATGGAAATCGACAATTATGTGTTTGGAAAGAAGTCTCATGAAAAGAGCAGTCAAGAAACATAAGAAATACATGTGTTCTGAAGCAGGAAGTGACTGAAAGTGAAACAAATGCGTATAAATTAGCGAACTTGTGGATGAAATATATATCCTATGATGTGCATAAACTGAAGAAATACTAATGTTCCAGTGTTGAATAAAAATGAATGTCAAAATACACATCATGTCCCATAGGAATCTGCTAGCCTTGATATTAAACTGGGTCAGTTACTATAGAAATATTAGATTTTTTTTTTGGTGTTATAATAGAATTTATTTTACCACTAGCATGCCACAGAATGTTGAGGAAAGAGCAATGGATTTTTAGTTATTGAACTAATAATCTAACATTTAATGACTCTTTTGGATAGTCTAGAAATTACATAAGGCTATGTTACATAATTTTTTTTTTAAATTTAACATTCATAAAAGCTTGGAGTTTTGCTAATATTTCTACTTTTTTATTTTTTATTTTTTCAGTTGTGATTGACCTTCATTTTTTTTATTTGTATGTGGTGCTTAGAATAGAACCCAGTGTCCCACACATGCTAGAAAAGCATGTTACCACTGAACCACAAACCCAGCCCCTCCACTTTTATCTTTACATCGAACACGCCTCTCCCTCATCTTTACTCACTTTCTTCCTCATTTTCCCCCTTCTCTCTCTTCCTTTTTCGTTTTCCTTTCATATCTGTTTTTCTCTCATGTCATTACAAACAGTAGTATGCTATGAAATTTAAATTTAAGACTGTTTTTCATAGTCATTGTTTTTTTCTTGAGAAAATTTAATAATTATAATCACCTGATAGATATATTAAAATACATTTTTATACATATGTATCTATATTCATGCATATGCATTACATATTATATATATATATATATATATATATATATATACATATATATATATATATACATATATATTTAAAAGTACTTTGATTAGCCTGTTAAAAATAATATAGACCAAAACTTTCTTAATTCTCAAGACTTCCAGAATTAACATCTTACAGTGAAAATCAAATAAACATATTTAAATAAACAGGTATCATTCTTTTTTATGAATACTGATAATTTAAGGTTTTATATCACATTAAGCTGTAATACGGCATATTAAATCTTATGAATTAAAAAAATGTTTTTTGAATTACCTATTATTTAAGGACCATATGCACTGACATTTTAAATGGCTTTCTTGTGATTTCAATTTCTATCAATTGTGTATTAATTGCCAAATCCTTGTTTTAGTACTTTTCATATTCATAATTGATATAAAGTCAATTGTTTAATTCTTCTTGTAAGTAATTACTTATTACAGTAGGGACATATTAATAATTCTAAATCTGTATAAGAAAATAGTACAAAGATATTTTCATGCAAAATTAAGAATAATTGCGTGCTCTAAATGTCTGATTGTTGATACATATAACAAAGAGCTTTTGATCAGTCTCTTCCCCAGTAAAACATAAAATGCAAAGATATTGTTGGGTATATACGTACAAATAAAGATAAAGAAAATACACATTATCAGCTAGAAACTATTAAATAAAAGGTGAAAACAACAATCCAACAGATTGTACAAATTTGTCAGATGAGGTAGTATTCTGGAAGAATAGCCTAAGACTAGACCTGGTCCATGACAAAATATTCACGAAAAAAATGAAATTTGAAAAATATAGGAAATGCTATGAATTTTTCAAGAAGGTAGGTGAATTATCCTTTAATCTCAATTATGTGCATTTTCAAAAGCCAATTTCCTGGTAAAATAAATTTGTGATAGTTACAACTAAACAAAACAAAGTTTTGCTTAGCAAAATGAATGCATCTCAACCCATTTTTAGCTGATTTCTTCCCACTCAATTTTAAACCGTTATTTATTTATTTATTTCTATTGGTTGTTCCAAACATTACATAGCTCATGATATATCATCTTTGATACATTTGACTCAATTGGGTTATGAACTCCCATTTTTTTCCCAGATATGAATTGCAGAATCACATTGGTTACACATTCACATTTTTACATAATAGCATATTAGTGACTGTTGTATTCTGTGACCTTTCCTATCCCCCAATATCCCCCCTCCCCTCCCCTCCCATCTTCCCTCTCTACCTCATCTGCTGTTGTTCAATTCTCTCCACTGTTTCCCCCCCATTTCCCCTCAAATCCTCTTATATGTAATTTTGGGTAACATTGAGGGTCTCCTACTATTCCCATATGCTTTCCCTTCTCTCTCCCTTTCTCTCCCCCCACTCGTCTTTGTTTAATGTTAAACTTTTCCTCATGCTCTTCCTCGATGTTCTTTTCTTAGTTGCTCTTTTAATATCAAAGAAGACATTTGGCATTTGTTTTTTAAGGATTGGCTAGCTTCGCCTAGCATAATCTGCTCTAATGCCATCCATTTCCCTGCAAATTCTATGATTTTGTCATTTTTTAATGAAGAGTAATACTCCATTTTGTATAAAAACCACATTTTTTTTATCCATTCATCTATTGAAGGGCATCTAGGTTGGTTCCACAGTCTAGCTATTGTGAATTGTGCAGCTATGATCATTGATGTGGCAGTATCTCTATAGTACGCTCTTTTAAGATCCTCAGGAAATAGTCCGAGAAGGGTGATAGCTGGGTCAAATGGTGGATCCATTCCCAGCTTTCCCAGGTATCACCATAGTACTTTCCAAATTGGCCTCACCAATTTGCAGTCCCACCAGCAGTGTACAAGTGTACCCTTTTCCCCACATTCTCACCAACACTTATTTTGTTTGACTTCATAATGGCTGCCGATCTTACTGGAGTGAGATGGTATCTTAGGGTGGTTTTGATTTGCATTTCGCTGACTGCTAGAGATGGTGAGCATTTTTTCATGTACTTGTTCATTGATTGAAAGTCCTCCTCTGTAAAGTGTCTGTTCAGGTCCTTGGCCCATTTGTTGATTGGGTTATTTGTTATCTTATTGTTTAATTTTTTGAGTTTTTTGTATATTTTGGATATTAGGGCTCTATCTGAAGTGTGAGGGGTAAAAATTTGTTCCCAGGATGTAGGCTCTCTATTTACCTCTTATTGTTTCTCTTGCTGAGAAAAAAAACAATTTAGTTTAAGTAAGTCCCATTTGTTTATTCTTGTTATTAACTCTTGGGCTATGGGCGTCCTATTAAAGAATGTGGAGCCCGTCCCCACAGTATGTAGATCGTAGCCAACTTTTTCTTCTATTAGACACAGTGTCTCTGATTTGATATCTACCTCCTGGATCCATTTTGAGTTAACTTTTGTGCATGGTGAGAGAAAGGGATTCAGTTTCATTATGTTGCATATGGATTTCCAATTTTCCCAGCACCATTTGTTGAAGATGCTATCTTTCCTCCATTGCATGTTTTTAGCCCCTTTATCAAATATAAGAAAGTTGTAATTTTGTGGATTGGTTTCTGTGTCCTCTATTCTATACCATTGGTCCAGCTGCCTGTTTTGGTACCAGTACCACGATGTTTTTATTACTATTGCTTTGTAGTACAGTTTGAACTCTTGTATCGCTATACCTCCAGATTCACACTTCCTGCTTAGAATTGCTTTTGGTATTCAGGGTCTTTTGTTTTTCCATATGAATTTCATGATTGCTTTATCATTTCTACAAGAAATGCTGTTGGGATTTTTATTGGCACCGATTTAAACCTGTAGAGAACTTTGGGTAATATCAACATTTTGATGATGTTAGTTCTGCCTATCCATGAACAGGGTACATTTTTCCATCTTCTAAGATCTTCTTCTATCTCTTTCCTTAGGGTTCTGTAGTTTTCATTATATAAATCTTTCACCTCTTTCGTTAGGATGATTCCCAAGTATCTTATTTTCTTTGTGGATATAGTGAATGGAGTGGTTTTCCTCATTTCCATTTCAGAAGTTTTGCTGCTGATATACAGGAATGCCTTTGATTAATGCGTGTTGACTTTATATCTTGCCACTTTGCTGAATTTATTTATTAACTCTAGCAGTTGCTTTGTAGACCCTTTTGAGTCTGTTAAATATATTATCATGTCATCTGCAAATAGCGATAATTTACGTTCTTCTTTTCCTATTTTTATGTCTTTAATTTCTTTTGTCTGTCTAATTGCTCTGGCTAGTATTTCAAGAACTAAATCGAATAGAAGTGGTGATAGAGGGCATCCCTGTCTTGTTCCAGATTTTAGAGGGAATGCCTTCAGTTTTTCTCCATTTACGATGATGCTAGCCTGAGGTTTAGCATATATAGCTTTTACAATGTTGAGGTAACTCAACATTGTTATCCTAGTTTTTCTAGTGTTTTGAACATAAAGGGAGGCTGAACTTTGTCGAATGTTTTTTCTGCATCTATCAAGATGATCATATGGTTCTTGTCTTTAAGTCTATTGATGTGGTGAATAGCATTTATTGATTTCCGTATATTGAACTAGCCTTGCTTCCCTGGGATGCAAGTTTTTTTAGTGTTTTGAACATAAAGGGAGGCTGAACTTTGTCGAATGTTTTTTCTGCATCTATCAAGATGATCATATGGTTCTTGTCTTTAAGTCTATTGATGTGGTGAATAGCATTTATTGATTTCCGTATATTGAACTAGCCTTGCTTCCCTGGGATGAATCCTACTTGATCATGGTGCACAATTTTTTGATATGCTTTTGTATTACATTCACCAGGATTTTATTGAGAATGTTTGCATCCTAGTTCATTAGAGACATTGGTCTGTAGTTTTCTTTCTTTGAAGTGTTTTTGTCTGGTTTTGGGATCAGGGTGATTTTGGCCTCATAGAATGAATTTGAAAGAGCACCTTCTTTTTCTATTTCTTGAAATAGCTTGAAAAGTATTGGTATTAATTCTTCTTTTAAGGTTTTGTAGAGCTCCGCTCTATACCCATCCGCTCCAGGGCTTTTTTTGGTTGGTAGTCTTTTGATGGCTTCTTATATTTCTTCCTTTGTTATTGGTCTGTTTAAATTGTGTGTGTCTTCCTGACTCAATTTGGGCACATCATATGACTTAGGAAATTTATTGATATCTTCACTATCTTCTATTTCATTTGAATATAGGGTTTCAAAATACTTTCTAATTATCTTCTGTATTTCTGTAGTGTCTGCTGTGATAATGCCTTTTTCATGCCGTATGTTTGTAATTTGAATTCTCTTTCTTCTTCTCTTCGTTAGCATGGCTAAGGGCCTGTCAATCTTATTTATGTTTTCAAAGAACCAACTTTTAGTTTTATCAATTTTTTCAATGTTTTTTTTTGTTTCAGTTTCGTTGATTTCTGCTCTAATTTTAATTATTTCTTGTCTTCTACTACATTTGCTGTTGTTTTCGTTTTCTTTTTCTAGGTTTTTGAGGTGTAGTGTGAGTTCATTTATTTGTTTTTTTTTTTTTTTTTTTTTGAGGAAAGAACTCCAAGAAATGAATTTCCCTCTTAAAACTGCTTTCATTGTGTCCTATAGATTCCAGTATGTTGTGTCTGTATAGTCATTTGTCTCTAAGAATTTTTTATATCCTCCTTTATGTCTTCTGTAACCCATTGAACATTCAGTAGAATATTGTTCATTTTTCCATATGATGTAGGATTTTTCCTTCCTTCTTTTATCATTGATTTCCAGTTTCATTCCAATATGATCAGATATGGTGCATGGTATTATCTCCACGCCTTTATATTTACTAAGGGTTGCCCTATGGCATAATATATGATCTATCTTTGAGTAGGATCCTTGTGCTGCTGAGAAGAACGTGTATCCACGTTCTGCATGTTGGCTATCTTCATAATTCTATGTCTTGGAGTTGGTCTATTATGGTTTTGAAGGTTTGAGGTCATGTAGGCTTCAAGGATTTGGCAATCCATTCCATCTTTCATCTCTGGGAAGTTTTCTAGAATTATTTCATTTAATATGTTGTCCATTCCTTTGGTTTGAATCTCTATGCCTTCTTCTATCCTAATGACTCTCAAATTTGTTTTTTTATGACATCCCATATCTCTTAAATAGATTGCTCATGGGATATAAGCATCTTTTCTGTGTTGACTATATTCTTTTCAAGTTGATAAACTTTGTATTTATTATCTGATCTTCTGACTTCTAATTGATCTAGTCTATTTACAATATTCTCGTTTGAATTCTTAATGTGGTTTATATTTTTCTGCATTCCTAGGATTACTGTTTGATTTTTTTTAAGATCTCTGTCTTTTGGTGAAGCTCGTTCTTTGCCATTTGAATTTGTTTGTTTAATTCATTTTCAAAATATTCTTTTATTGCTTGGACTTGCTGCCTCATGTCTTCTCTAATATTTCTTTCCATCTGAGTTAGGGATGCATTGAGTTTTTTCCCTATCCCTGTTTCTGATGATTCTAGGTCCTCCTGTAAAATTAAGTTGTCCGGCATTATTTGTACACCTTTTTCCCTTGTTTTTTCATGAAGTTCACATTACTTTCCAGCTCCATTTGATTGCTGTGTTTCTGCTCTCTTCTATATATTTGCTTTGGTTTTATATATCTCTATTGACTCTCCTTTGTGTTGGTAGACTGTGAATGCTAAAGTGGATTCCACTGGGAAGGAATTCCGACGGCCGAGCTCCAGTGATGTCACCTCTCTGCTATGGTGGGCCCCAGGCTCTTTGCCCGGGTGTTCGCATGGGGGTGTGGGACTGTACTGTCTCTGTTTGGTTTCAGCTCCCGGTCGCCGGCGTGCAGGTGGTCACGAGCTGTCCAGTCGCGCAGTCAGCTGGTGGGCTGTCACCGGCGGTTGTGCGATCTCTAGCCACCCATTAGGGTGGGCATATGGCAGGCGATTGGTCGCTGGTGGGCAGGCAGTCTCCAGCCGTCCAGTCGCACCTGCAGTGGGCCGGCTGTTGCGGGCGGGCGAGCGTTCTCCAGGTGCCCAGTCACGCGGGCCTGGCCTCTAGTCCCCTGGTTTCTCCTGCTAGTCCTGGTTTCTCCTGCTAGACCAGATTTCCCCTGAGTAATGCCCTCGGCAGCTCAAACTGTACTCTGGCTTGCCGTTTCTTGGGTGTGGATTGTGTCTATTGGGAACCCCAGCACTCTATTTTTATTATTTTTTCCGTTTGCCCTTTCCCCCATCCCTGGCTAGACAGATTTCGTTTTCACCACTGATGGGAGGGGGAGTTGAAGGTCAGGTGCCTCTAGTTTCCCCCCCCAATGTTTATGCAGGCTCTCTCTGAAAATCCCTCCCCTGGAAAGCTTAGGAGAGATTTTATGCAAATTTCCTACTGTATGGGAGATGAGCGGAAAACACACAACTGTTTTATTGTTGCAATCTATCGGAGAGTGGCGGTGGTTACTTCAGCTCTCCAAGATGGTGGCCATTGGTTTCCTTGGTGGAGGTTCCGTTGTGGGGGATAGAACTGTAGAGCTTCCTTCCCTGACTGAAATCCCGAACTCGGCCTGGGGCTCAGTGCGGTGTCAGCCGGCAGGATTCCACAGAATCTGCAGCAACGTTTCTCCCTGGATGCTAGTCGCTTCTCGGTGGTGCCTCGATGTCTGCAGCCATGGGGCGGGCCACAGGGATCAATGAGCCCGGATCTCCGGTTGCATATTCAGCTCACGTTTGAGACTCAATTACCGGACTTCGTTGGTGGAAATCATTCTTTTAGGTTTCGGTGCACACCCATTTTTCTATAAGATCCTAACAAGATAGTCTTTTGTCATTTTAACTCGTTATTCACCTGCAATGTGGCGTGGTACACTGGGTGTGATGCACTCTATTTCCGGCCAACTTGCAATGTTGAAATATTATGTTTTGTATGCACCATTTACTGAAGATAGTTTTCAGTACTAGGCAACCAATAAGTACTTCAGGTTGATGAATATTTCTGAGAATAATCTTTTGAAAAGTTGATTATAAATCCACATACATGAATATGAATGAATTTGGGGAGTGCACAATAAGGCACATATATTTCATATTTTGAAAAATCTGGAGAGTATATATATATATATATATATATATATATATATATATATACAGAGAGACATTACAATGTAGCATTATGTATGCCAACCGAAATTTATCATGAAATACATATCATCCACGGATCCAACAATATTAGTTTTACTGAACATGGATTTATGTATAATGTTGTTCAAATAGGAGGCTCACCCATAGGTTGAATTTTCAGTTTCAACAGCGTTTAGGAGGAGTGATATCTTCTCACAATTTGTATCTGCCAAGTCAGCCACCTCACAAAAATGTACGTGTGATACCAGGTAGGATTCTATATATGAATATAAAAATACATCTGCTGACTAGGCTACAGAGAAAGGGAGAAATAAATTCACATATTTGTTAACTTTAAAAACACACGGAGAACTATTTCAACAAAAAAATTGACTAGATTTATAAGTCCTACCGTATATAATGCAAAAGGCAAGTCCAACAATACCAAACATGCCTCCTCTGAACTGCTTGTATTTCTATTCTGATTGGGTTATTATTCTCCATGATATTACGATTAGTAGTCAGAGTCTAGTAGGGTAGGGGTTAGTGTCAGGGATTCAGTATTTCAAATGGAAAATTGGAAAATGAATCCAATGTGTATGCAAATATGTGCTACACAAAAATTTTCCCACTCTCATCAAGAACTATGGCTTGACATTACTTTTGCCCCAAGTAAGACACAATTAGAGGAGAAGTGTTAGAAAATCTGTGAATACATATCTGGAATGGAATATGCTCAGTAGTTCACAACACTGGAGGTGGTAGAGGAGTTCCCAAAAGTAAGGGACAGGGTAAACACTCCACAAACATGGAGCTCTGCTGGCCTAAAGACTTCTTGAAGAACTGCCTCTGAGGTTGGGCACCTGAAAAATATGTTGTTTTCTGGAGCTTTAGCTTCATTTGTAGTGAGACCATCAAAGCTGGGTCTGCATCTATGTGACCTGGAGGACATGGTTTCTTATTTTCCAGTGAAGATGAGGCAGCAGTGCTGAATTTGCTCTTTGTAGGTAAACTGTGACCACTGGGGTCTAAGTGTCTCCCCTTGTGGACTGTGAAGCCATTTGGTCATCCTCCAAATTTCATGGTGTTTCTTGCTGCTGCACTAGGAGTTTGCTATTTGATTCAAAAATACAAGGAGTTTTAGTGGATCACAGTGCTGGAGAGAGTTCTGTCACATGTGGTGTGTCAGTTTCTGCAAGAGAATGCACCAAACATACTTCTAGCCCACATATATTGCCCCATTGACGATAGCAACATGATTCTGAACATTGCCCTGAAATCTCTCAATATTACAAGATGCCTTTACATAGAAGGGACTGCTCGCTGCACCATGTCAGTTCCAAGCCATTTGGAAGCCAATGGAAGATCCACAAGGCCCCACCACAGATGTTTTATCACACACCTGACCACCACGGCTCTAGGCCCACTACTCAGCAGGCTCCAACTTATTGGCATCTCTGTTCTACACGATTTTCATAAAACCCAGTCAATCAAAGCACTGTCTGGTATACTCATGACCAGCAACAGGACATCCAAATGTCCTCCATTGCCACCTGGTCATGGGAATTTCAAAAATTTTATGGTATTTTTGTAGCCATTTTTCAATGATGATGTTGGAGGCACTGTGGGTTAAAATTCACTCCAGAACCATTAAATGTAGAGGAAGCACATTTCAATGAAAGCTTTGGAGAATTCTAACAGGCAAGGCTTCTCAAAAAGTGGCCAAATGGTCACATGAAGCCAGGCCCATTGTGGTCTACAATGAGGACCATGTGTGTTTCGACACTCAACTATGGCTGCCAAGTCTTTCAGAATAAAATCACGTGATATCTTGGCTGTGATTCCCAGTGCTCTGTTGAAAGCCACCCTGGGCCTAGATCTCAGTTTTCAAGGGGGACTCTCATGCATGGCCTCCTAAAATCCTAACACAATTCATGGCAATAATTCTCTGAGTTCAGTTCCAGAACTCAGTCTCTAAGGGGAATCACACCAGAGTTCATGTCAAGGTGGACCCAGTCATCTCTTCCAACCACCAAACAAATGGCCACAATTAAAACCAAAACACTCCCACATGGCCCTCATGATCGTTCATATAGACACTCATCATAACCTCTGGCTGGATGTTTCCATGAGGGGCGAAGCCCAAGACAGTCTCCAAAATAATCTCCCTTGCCCCTTAATGGCCTAAAATCAGGGTTGCCTGGACACACTTTCTGTGAACCAGGAGTGATCAAATAGGCCTGCTGTTAATACTTCTCTGCTTCTCTAATTTGAGGCCTACTGACTGTGGGGTTTATTTTTTTATGTGAATTGGAGTCATTAGAAAACCAAGCACTTATCGGCTAGCTTCTGCAGGGTTTGAAGAAATCATTTGACCCAAAGGATCCCTATTCTCACTTGATGGAGGTCAGGAACCTAACAGAAGAAGGGGAGAGACTTCATCCACAATGACTGCTCTTTTGGCCATTTTGGTTTTGGATGCACACATGGGATCATTCTTAAGATACATCAGGTGCTGAGAATCTAAGCCATTGACTCAAACAGGGCAAAGAGGCGGATTCAGACACATCCCTTTCCAAAGCAATTCAGCAAAGAGGCACAGGTGATGCCCATTCATTTCCATTTGAAACCTGTTTTCTTCAGGTTTCACAAAGGGGTGGACTGAGGCAAAGATATTCCTGACATTCAGGGCAACAGAACAATAGGTAAGCAAAGCAGGGTTTCTCCACTGAGACTTTATTGGTCACACTGATATTTGAGTTTTCTGAGATGCTCGCCATTCCCTTCAGCTATCCAGTACATGGCCATGTAACAGGGCTTGGAAGTGGTACATATCTTGGACACAAAACCATGAGCCTATTCTGTAGAGTGGCCAGAATTCAGGAAGAACGCAGGAACTTTGGAAAATAGCACGTGTTGCCCATCGATAAGGCAAGCCAAAATCCATTCATCAATTTGGCAGAATAAATGATGGGAAGCTTTCTACTAGACAGGACACATCAATTGATGCATTCTCTTTTCTAATGTCTATAACCATGGACACAGTGGGATACACAGACATAGAAACACTCGCCTTGTCAAATGACTTACTAGAAATAGTTCACTCAAAACCAAACAAACCGCCTTTTCTATCTATTCTCAGAACATGAGACAAATCCACAAACACACAGCGACACCCACAGAGGCACCTCCTTCCCCAAAGTAGGTCGGTGACTATCCAGAGTGTCCTCTGACTGGTGGGCCATAGTATGTTCCCCAGAAATGGCCTGTCCTGTCTCAGATCTGGTCTCCTTAACCAACTCTGTGAAGATGTCAGGAGCCAGTGGTGAACCACTATCTGCTTTCCTCAGGAAAGGCCCCTCTTCAGAGCTTTTCTGGAATTTGGGCATTCTCATATCAGTAGGTACCAAGAAAGACTGACTCTGTCCTTGGTATATACAAACAAGTGAGACCACTGTGACTGGGAATGGGACAGGCTCTGGGTGCCTGTCTTCCTGGATAACAAGTTCTTAGAGTTCCATCACCAAGGAAGTGAGGTGAGGTCACTTCCTTCAGGAACTGAATGAGGTCACTGCCTTAGCAACCACTTTGTCCTAACAGTTGCTTCCAAGGGTCCCATGAGATGGAGGATGCCCCTACATACTGTGACACTTTCACAAGTTAGAATGTATATCAACCATAGGCACCCAAGACCAGCTCTCCAAACAGGACTGTTTGGGTCCATATTCTAATGGGTGGCACTAGAGCAGATTATGCTTAGTGAAGCTGGCCAATCCCTAAAAAACAAATACCAAATGTCTTCTTTGATATAATGAGAGCAACTAAGAATAGAGCAGGGAGGAAGAGCAGGAAGAAAAGATTAACATTAAACAGAGACATGAGGTGGGAGGGAAAGAGAGAGAAAAGGGGAATTGCATGGGAATGGAGGGAGACCCTCATTGTTATACTAAATTACATATTAGAGGTTGTGAATGGAATGGGGAAATAACAAGGTGAGAAATGAATTACAGTAGATGGGGTAGACAGAGAAGATGGGAGGGGAGGGGAGGGGGATAGTAGAGGATAGGAACGGTAGCAGAATACAACAATTACTACTATGGCATTATGTAAAAATGTGGATGTGTAACCGATGTTATTCTTCAATCTGTATCTGGGGTAAAAATGGGAGTTCATAAATCACTTGAAGCTAATGTATGCTAATGTATGAATATGTTATGTCAAAAGATTTGTAAGGTTTTGAACAACCAATAATAAAAAAAAGAACAGAGAGGCTGATTCAGTAACAACCTTTCATACTGACCAGGTTGTTTGCCATGGAAGTTGACTTTTGCTCTCTCAGGTCCTTCAGTGGTGCCTATATCTTCTCCAGGGATCACTTCTGAATGAAACTTTGAGTTTTTCAACAGGTGGAAGATTCCCTACATTCCTCTATTTTAGGACCAACACTGTCCCTGCTCTTCTGTAAAGTTAGATTGAGGGAACAGTGTATGGTTTCGCTTAATAACAGGTTTGATTTGGGTTAGGAATCATTCTGCTTGATGAATAATGGTATTGGGAACCTGTGATATTTATAAGAATATATAGGTGAAATATAAGTATGAAAACAGAAATCTAGGTAAGATTGGAATCCCAGAAGGGCATTGCACTCTTGATTGGGATACTTAGCTTTGATACATGTTCTGCAAAGATGTTTCAGATAAATCAATAATCAATGGCATAGGACCTTGTACCTTCGATGATTGAATGTAGAAGTGAGTATCCACTCAAACTGTGATAGTCGGTAGGATTAGGAAGATATTCTGTAGGTTTCAGAAGAAGAGTGAGTACAGGAATTGGACCAAAAGTTCTTTAGCAATAGGGTATCACATAGACAGTGAACGTAAATGTCAGCACATGTGAAGTGTTAGTCAAAATGGTGAACTGGTGAAAATATTTAGGAAAGCAGACATCAATAGAGACATTAGGAAATCAGGGAAAGTATAAAGTGAGTGATAGGATTAGACATTTGAACAGAGTTGAGGTTGAATATATAGTCTTAGGAAGAAACAAATATGTTGTCATAAATAGGATTGACATTTGAGAGCATTAGGCAACCTGGACATGAATGTTTTTAGTAATCCATGCTCACTTTCCATTTAGGCTTTGGTACAATCATAAGTGTGACCTCTGCTTATTGTGTCCAGAATATTACTGTAATAAATGCATACGTACATCAGGTGACATGAGTATTTCTTCCACCATTTCTGGGAGCAACATTTTGAAGACGAATAAATTAGTATTGGGGTTACAAATAGATGTACCCTTTGTCTATGAATGTAGAGATAATTCATGAATAGACCATACTGTGAATAAATAATATAATTGGTTCCAACTTTAAATAATAGATTGAATTGATATCTGAATATATACAGAAAATCTTATATTGATATACAATTATTCATTCTAACCAGTAATACATCTAATTTTAATATTAGGGTTATGTTTTATCATGAAGAGTGTGTGAGTTTTGCTTCAAAATGATTATGAAAATTGAAAATAATGTGTTTGAAATAAAGTCTCATGAAAAGACCAGTTAAGAAACCTGGAGGAATACATGTGTTCTGAATCAGTAAATGATTGAAAGTGAATCAAATGCCTATAAATTTTTGAACTTATGGATGAAATATATGTCCTATGATGTTCGTAAACTGTAGAAATTGTATTGTACCAGTGTTGAATAAAAGAAACTTCAAAATAAACATCATGTCCCATAGGAATCTACTTGCATTGATGTTAAACAGGGTCAGTTAATGTAGAAATATTAGGATTGTATGCACCATTCACTGAAGTTAGTTTTCAGTAATAGGAAACAAATATGTATTTCAGGTGGATGAATATTTCTGAGAATAATCTTGTGAAATGTTGATTATAAATCCACATACATGAACATGAAAGAATTTAGGTAGTGTATATAAGACACATATATTTTATATTTGGAAAAATTTGAAGATTGTATATATATATATATATATATATATATATATTAAAAAAACAAAAACAGACAATACGATGTAGCAATATATATGCCAATCGAAATTCTTCATGAAATGTACATCAGCCACAGATGCAAAAATATTTATTTTACTCAACATGGATTTATGTATGGCTTGTTGTTCTACTAGGAGGCTCACCCATAGGTTGAATTTTCTACTAGGAGGCTCACCCATAGGTTGAATTTTCAGTTCCAACAGAGTTTAGGAGGAGTGATCTCTTCTCACAATTTGTATTTGCCAAGTCAGACACCTCAGAAGAATATACGTGTGATACCAGGTAGGATTCTATATGTGCATATAAAAATACATGTGCTGAATTGGCTACAGAGAATGGGAGACAGGTATTCACATATTTGTTAACTTTAAAAACATGTGGAGAACTATTTCAATTATAAATTAGCTAGATTTATAACACCTACCCTATATCATTCAAAAGGCAAGTCCAACTATACACCATGCCTCATCTGTACTGCTTGCATTTCCATTCTGTTGGATTATTTTTCTCCATCATATTAGTATTAGTAGTCAGAGTCTAGTAGGTTATGGTTTAGTGTCAGGTGTCCGGGCCGGCTGGACACTTCAACGTGGGCGTTGAACCTTGTTGGGGAGGAATGAAGGGAAAAGAGTCATGAGAGATGACAGCAAGACAACAGTTCTGATCATGCTGAAAACTTTTATAGTTCTCACAGTGTATTTATATGCTGCGGATGAGAAAGCTCTCTTATCGGCAGTTGCTGGATGTCTTCACAGGGTGAGATAACCTCAGGATATTTCAGGAAGACGGATAGCTGCAGGATGTCTCAGGGTGATAGATGGCTGTGGGATGTCTCCCAGGCAGGATATCTCGCAGGGGGCTATTTCTTGTAAGTGTCAGGCTATTCTTTGAAGGAGAACTTCCTTCTAGCCCCTGACATCTCCTCCCTTTCTTATATAAAATATTTGACCATACCTTACAGGCCAATGTTTTAGGGGGTTATAGAGGCTCTGTTTCTCTAGCAGGCCTTAGAATATCTCCTGATCTGATCGAGCATGTTTACTAGATTTCGTGGTGGCCTTGGCATGTTTTTTGAGGAGACGGCTTTGAGGGGGAAGCATGCCAACTGCCATGCACCAGAGCGTGTCACTCAGAAGACTTGGATTTTGGGAACCATGGATCCATCCTCCTGCAGTCCTTCCTGCACCCTCCGTTATTATGCCCTAACGTCCTCACTCCATGGGTGCGTCCTCCCCCAAGTGGAGTGGCCCATGGAGGACGAACCCTTATGGCAAGTGCAGAAGATCGTTGGTCAGAGCTGTTACTTAGAGTTTTATGTAAGAAAGCGAGATCTGTGGGCATGTAAACTTAAGAAATAAGCTTGTGAGGAGGGTAGAACATCCTTTTAAATGTTGGCAGCACGGTCTTCCATATCCAGGCAATGATAGTGGACCTGTATGGGCTTAGAGACCAAAATATTAATCTGTTCTTTAATAAATTGTACCAGCCTGTTTATAATGCAGGGTTTTAGGGACACCATTAAAAGTAAACCCAACAAAGGGCCTAATAGGGGAAGAAGGTAGGGTAAAGATCCATTAAGTCCAGTCCAGAGGGGATTTTCAAATATTTCCCTTCATCTCTTTTCTAGATCTTCTTGAAGCTGCTTAATTTTAGTGCATACTATGCCAGAATTATTGGCATAAATGCAGCATCGTTCCCCTAAGGCCAAGCAAATACCTCCCTGGTTAGCTGTCAGCAAATTTAAGCCTCGTCTTTTTTGAAGGAACACTTCTGCCAGGGAGTCTATTTGGTCCTGCAAATCTTTAATGGTTCCTGATAGAGTTTTTATCAGTTGTTCCTGATAGAGTTTATAATTTGTTGAGAGAGGCGATGGTAAGAGTGAATAGACGTGCCTAAGCCAGTGTACCTGTGCCCACAGGAACTGTTATTCCAAGGCTTGCAGATTGTTGGCTGCATCTGAAAAAGAGGAAATTTTGTCCTCATGAGGAGTGCCTCCGTCCCTGTTTTGAGGTAAGTCATTAACCTGTTTAACCAGGAGTTCTGGTAACCATCTTGGGGCTGTTTGATCTTGGTCCAAAACACAAGCTGAGCCTCCTCCCCAGATGAGGACAGGATCTGGGCCTTTCCATTTATTTGTAAGTGGATTGTGTCACATAACAGGTGGGCGAACAGAATTGGACGAGGGATGGCAGTGTCTGTCTGCTGCCGAATCGCCTTCATTGTCTAGGGTAAGAAAAATAAGGGCAAATAATGCATTGTTATGGCGATGCCTGGGTGTGGTAAATACAAGGGAGGAAGCCTTAAGGAGGGATAGCCAAGTTTTTAAGTTAAGGTGGGCAAGTTCCACAATGCCTTGGCCCTGAGGGTTGTATGGAATTCTAGTAGTATGACAAATTTGCAAGGTAGCACAAAACTGTTTAAACTTGGCAATGGTAAATGTAGAATAAATATCTGTTTTAATATGTATTGGTTTACCCATAACAGAAAAGGCTGAAACAAGATGAGAAAGGACATCTTTGGTAGCCTCTCCAGAATGTGGTGATGCAAAAATAAAGCCGCTGAAGGTATCTACAGAAACGTGTATATATTTGGTTATTACAAATTCAAGAAAATGAGTAACATCCATTTGCCAAAACTGATCGGGCAGTAATCCTCGGGGGTTAACTCCCAAGTGTTGAATGGGGAGGGAGACAGCACAACCAGGGCATGCTTTTACTATTTATCGTGCCTGTTGCTGGTAATATTACAAAGTAATCAAAGGCTCTGGAAATTTAAATGGTGTATATTGTGTAACTCCATGGCCTTTTGAATGGAGCCAACAAAAATTGGAAAGATGGAATGAGTTGCTGCATCAGCTTGGGCATTACCTTAAATTAGAGGGCTGGGAAGATCATAGTGTGCCCTGATGTGTCCTAAGAAAAATGGGTGTTGTCTGGCCTGAATTAGCTGCTGAAGCTGGTGAAACAGAAAGGCCGCATTGTTAGAAGCCTTAATGGGGGGTGAAATCACCAGCAGGTGCACAGAATGAGCAATGTAGGCACTGTCTTTATAAATATTAATAGGATTATAAAAAATGTTATAAAAACTTGTGTTATGTCAAACAATTCCACAAACTGTGGTGACTGATAGACAGTATCAAAGGTGGTAGGCTTGTTATTGACAACAAAGACCGCTCGGCCATTACAGGAACCTTCTGTAAAGACAGTAAGGGATTGAGGAATGGAAGCCTTTTGAGTAATTTCAGGAAAAGTAAATGGATGTAACTGGACAAAATGTAAAAGGGGGTCTTTGGGGAGGTAGTGATCAATTGTTCCCAAAAGCCTGATAGGGCAATACCACATTCATCCCTTGTCTCTAGTAAAAATTGGGTTTGGTCCTTAGTATATGGAATAAAAATATTATCAGGGTGTTTGCCAAAATGTTGTAGAGAAATCAAATGACCTTTAAAAATAATAGAAGCTACCTGAGCAAGATAAACAGTAATAACCTTCGAGGATGTGGTGGGTAAATGGACCCAAAACAAGGGGCAGTCTTTATTTTTAAAATGTGGATCTCGCTGCCAAAATATTCCTGTGGGTGTATGAGGAGTGTGTAAAATAACCAGAACCAGAGGAAGGTTATAAGAAATTTGTGTAACAAATTGTTGGGCAATGGCTTCTGTTACTTGGTTTAATGCCTGTCATGCCTTGGGAGTAAGATTTTGAGGGGAGGAGGGGAGGAAATTACCTCTCAAAATATCATTAAGGGTCAAAAGTACACAAGTGCATAATTTTAAATATGTTATTAGACATTGAATATCCCTCAGTAATTTCTGAAAATCTTTAAGGGTGTGAAGATGGTCCACACGTCCTTGTATTTTAGAAATTTGGATCTGATTTTCTAGAATTTTAAGGCCCAAACTCTTATAAGAGTCCTGTGTTTGAACCTTATTAGGAGCTATCTGTAGTCCCAAGGTAGTGAGGATTTTGTAAAAGTCCAAGTAACAATTATTAAGGTCATGGGTATTAGGTGCAGCAATTAACAAATCATCCATATAATGTAAAATATAAATTTGTGGCCCTCACTCTCTCACAGGGTCTACTGCTTGAGCAACCTATTTTTGGCAAAGAGTAGGGCTGTTGGCCATACCTTGGGGAAGAACCTTCGATTGAAGTCTCTGCATAGGGCCCTGAATATTAATGCAAGAAAGACTAAAGGCAAAATAGGGTCTATCCTCAGGATGTAAAGGAATGATAAAAAAGCAAACTTTTAAGTCCATAACCATTTTACAATAGTTTTTGTGAATAGCCACTGGTGTGGGAATGTCTGGCTGTAGTGCTCCCATCGGGAGTATAACTTTATTAATGGCACACAAATCTTGTAAATGGCACCACTTGCCTGATTTTTTCTTGATAACAAAAATAGGAGTGTACGATGGTGAGGTTGAGGGCTCTACATGGCGGGCTGCCACCTGTTCCTTCACTAACATGGAGGCAGCCTCCAAATTTTCATGGGTAAGGGGCCACTGATCCACCCACACAAGAGTCTGAGTCTCCCAAATAATTTTATCTGCATGGGGTACAGGAGGGTCAGGGACCGACACTAAAAATCCAAATATCCAAGTCCATATGTATTTTTTTTATGGGTTGTATAAGCCCCACCAGTCCTTGTCTCAGCCTCCCAAGGCCTGTACCAGGGACAAAATTCATACGGAGCATTTGATGAGTCACCATGGAATTGGGACTGGCAAGAATAACTTCCATTTGACTCAAAATATCTCGGGCCCATAGGTAAACAGGGAGGTCAGGAACAACGAAAGAAGTGACAGTTCCCTTATTACCCTCTTTATCAGTCCAGCTAAGAGCAGTAGAGCTGACCAGAGGATTTTTTGACTTTCCTATCCCTTTAAGGTCAGTCAAGGATGGGGTGAGGGGCCAACCTGATCGCCAGTATTTTTGAGAAATAATTGTCGCATCAACTCCAGTAACTAAAATTGCTTGGAATTCCTTTCCTTCAATAAGTAAGGTAAGGGTGTGTTTATTATGAGAAATGGGATGAACCCAATATACCTCAGAGGAGCCCAAGGAGGCAGTCCCCCACAGTAGGTTTGGGTGGTGGAAGTGCCCCTTAATCTAAGGGAAGGAGTATTAATTGTGCAAGACTTTTTCCTCCTGGGATGGCCGCAACTCTATTAATAACTGTGGCCAGTATTTTTATTTCTCCAGTGAAATCATTATCATTAATGCCAGGGAAGACCTGAACACCTTCTAAGGTAGTAGAGGCTCTTCCAAGAAGAAGGGCACACGTATGAGATGGAGGGGGACCCATAATTCCAGTTGGTATTATCTGGGGCCCTTGCATTGAGTCTAATGTTGTATCAGTGGTGGTACAGAGGTCCAATCCTGCACTGCCTGGAGTGGGTAGTTGGAGGGAGCCAATTGTGGAGAAGGATTTTGAGGTAGGTTGGGAGTTTGGAAGGGAACAAACCTTATTGCCCCAGGGAGTTTCCTGAGAAGCAGGAAGAAATAGGCTGTCCGAGGGCATTTGTCATTGATCTACACTCACTGGCCCAGTGATGAACTTTACCATATCAAGGACAAAGTGTAGCTGGGGGCGGTTTAGCTCCAGTTTGAGGAGACGCTATTCTTACTCTTTGTTTGCCTGTCGGACACTTGCGTGCAAAATGGCCTGGTTGTTTACAAGTAAAGCAAATACGTGAGCCAGGATTGTAAAAGGCCTTGGTAAAGGGAGCACTAAAGTGAGACCCATGGCATGGGCTGCACCCACCCCTGCACAGACTCTAATAAAGTCAGAAAGTTTCTCTTTATCCTTATGATGTCGAAGAACATCCTGACATGCTGGGTTGGCATTTTCAAAGGCAAGATGTTTTACAAAGGTGCTTTCGCTTTCGCTTGGTCCAAGCAAGCATTCCGCAGCTAGGTTAAGCTGGGGAACAAAGTCGCTATAAGGCTCGTCGGGCCCTTGTCGAATTCTGGCCAGGGAAGTGATAGCCGAGGCCCTTTCAGGGAGGCGTCTCCAAGTATGTAAGCCAGCCATCTAAATCTGCGCAAAAAGTCCAGCAGGGAAACGTGCCTGTTTAGTTTTAGTGTCAAAAGTTGCATTGCCCACTAGCTTAACATAAGTCCAGGATTTAGAGGAGGCCTTTGTTAAATTTTTTTTGAGCAGTTTCTGACAGGGCTCTTTGAAATCTGCATTCCATAGTAGGAAGTCTCCTGCACTGAGGGCAGCTCGGTCTAAAAATTTCCAATCATTGGGAGTAAGAAATTGTGTGTTGTGGCTTTCTAATAAAGCCAACATGTAGGGCACAATGGGGCCATAGTGAGCACAAGCCTTTTTAAGTTTTTCAAGAAAATGGAGGCTAAATTTTTTGTAGACACTCTGGGTTCCTTCCTGCCTAGGGGTGAACTTCTCATCCTCTAAGTCCTGATCTCCTTGATCCATTTCCTCCGCTTCCTCCTCTTGATCCTCTTCTAAGTCTTTGACCTTAGCCTGAGCAGGCTTATCTATCTGACTCTTGGTGACTGGGAAGGCGAGCACAGGCCGATGGAGCGGCTTCGCCTTTGTATTAGACCACTGTGGGTCAGCTTGTGTTGACTCCATTCCTAAGGCTAATGGAGAGAGCTCAGAGTCAAGGGATCTTTATTCTTTTAAAAATTGGATCTGTTCCCATCCATGTTGGAGAGACTCTCTCAAGGGAGCCGGATTAGGCAAGGGAAGTGGGGAAAAAATATCTGGGGGGACATTTGGCCCCTGAAGGGCCAGAGCACAAAAGGCAGGAGGGATATAGGAGGGAGGGGAATGTGTAAGTCCTATAGGCTGTGGCAGGGTCCTGAGAGGTGGCGGGTCTTCTGAATGGTAGCGAGCTGCTTCCTTCTCCAAGGTAGCCTCCTCCCCAGGGGTCAATGTTTCTCTGGGATTTAAAACTGCATAAAGGCTGTTGGAAACCATTGGAGCCTCATTCATTAGGGTGGGATTTTGAGGAAGATCAGGAAGGTTCCCAGGGTCCTGGGGAGACTAAGAAGGGTCTATGTCTATTCTAACTGATGGGCATGCCGAGAAGGGACGAGAGGTCTTTTGCATAGTCTCTTCCCCAATCCTGACAAGTATTAAGGTACCATTGTCAAAGGGTGAATTTTTAAGAATTTCACTAATTTATTTCCAGAAAGAAAAGGTAGGAACAGACACTTTTTCTGGGCCAAAGGATTCATAATAATCTTTTTAAATGTGTCCTACTCTAAGCCATCTTTTACCATCAATGGTCCCTTCAAGGGGAAACCATGGAAACAATTTTTCAATGTATGAAAAGAAAAATTTTAAGTCATTTTTCTTAACACGTGCCCCCATGTATTTAAGGATTCCTTTTGGCCTGACAAAAACAAATCATGTGACGAAATTGCTTTTCCCATGGTGGGTCACTCACTGTGCGTCATACCCACTCTCCTCCTGGATCTGTCTCTCATTGGTGTCTGCTGAGGCAATCGTGAGCTCCACTTGTCCAAATCTTCCAGGAGGACGGGGTTCCCCCTCAGTCAAAGGCTCGAGCCCCAGTCGTTGGGCGCCAGTTGTCCCAGCCTGCAGGACACATCAACGTGGGTAGCGAACCTAGATGGGGAGGAATGAAGGGACAAGAGACATGAGAGATGACAGCAAGACAAAAGTTCTGATCAAGATGCAAACTTTTATTGTTCACACAGGGGAATTTATATGCTGGAGATTTGAAAGCTCTCTTATCGGCAGTTCCTGGATGTCTTCACAAGGTGAGATAACCTCAGAATATTTCAGGAAGACAGATGGCCACAGGATGTCTCAGGAACACAGATGACTACAGGATGTCTCCCAGACAGGATGTCTCCCTGGGGGCTGTTTCTTGTAAGTGTCAGGCTATTCTTTGAAAAAGAATTCCTTCTACCCCTTACAGTCAGGGATTCAGTATTTCAAATGAAAAATTGGAGAAAGAATCCAATGTGTATGCAAATATGTGCTACCCAAAAATCTTCACACTCTCATTCAGAACAATGCCTTGACATTACCTTCACCCCAACTAAGACACAATTAGAGGAGAAGAGTTAGAAAATCTGTGAATACACATCAAGAATGGAAAATGCTCAGGAGTTCACAACTTTGGAGGTGGTAGAGGAGTTTCCAAATGTAAGGGAGAGGGTAAAACTCCACAAACATGGAGCTCTGCTGGACTAAAGACTTCTTGAGAAACTGCCTCTGAGGTTGGGCACTTAAAATATATGTTGTTGTCAGGAGCTTTAGCTCCCTTTGTAGTGAGACCATTAAGCTGGGTCTGCATGTATGTTACCTGGAGGACATGGTTTCTTATTTTCCAAAGGACATGAGGCAGCAGTGCTGAATTCTCTTTTTGTAGGTAAACTGTTGTCACTGGGGGCTAAGTGTCTTCCAGTTTGGAAGCCATTTGCTCATCCTCCAATTTTGTTGTGTTTCTTGCAGCTGCACTGGAAGTTTGGTATTTGCTTCATGAAATACGAAGAGTTCAACTGGGACACAGTACTGAAAAGAGTTCTGTCACATGTGGTGGGTAAGGGTCTGCAGGAGAATGCACCAATCAGGCTTCTATCCCACATAGCTTGCCCCCTTCACCTTAGCAATCTGATTCTAAACATTGCACTGAAACCTCTCCATATAACAACATGCCTTTACATACAAGGGTCTGGGGGCTGCACCATGTCAGTCACAAAACATTTGAAAGCCAATGGCAGATCCACATCACCCAACCACAGATGTTTTAACACACACCTTCACACCACTTTTCTAGGCCAACTACTCAGGAGGCTCCAAATTACTGCCATCTCTGTTCTACACCATTTTCATGAAACCCAGTCAATCAGGCACTGTCTGGTACACTCGTGATCATCAATAGGACATCCAAAGATTCTACAGTGCGAAGTGGTCATGGGAATTTCAAAAATTTCATGTTTTTTATCAGGCATTTGTCAAGGATGAAGTTGGAGGCACTGTGGGTTTCAATTCATTCAGGAACCATTAAATGGAGAGGAAGCTCATTTCAATAAAAGCTCTGGAGAATTCTAACAGGCAAGGCTTCCCAAAGACAGGCAAAAAGGTCACATTAAGCCAGGCGTTTGAGGTCTACAATGTGTGGTCCATTTGTGTTTTGACTTGCAACTATGGCTGCCAATTCTTTAAGAATAAAATCATGTGATATTCTTCCTGAGATTCCCAGTGCTCTGTGGAAAGCCACCCTGGGCCTAGATCTCAGTTTCCAAGGGCAACTCTCATGCGTGGCATCCTAAAATCCCAAAACAATACATGGCAATACTTCTTTGAGGTCCATTCCATAACTCAGTCTCTAAGGGGAATCACACCAGTGTTCAAGACCAGGTGGACCCATCATCTTTTCCAACAGCCACAAAAATGACCACAATTAAAAGCAAAACACTTCCACATGGCCCTCATCTTCTTTCATATAGACACTCATCATAACCTCAGGCTGTAGTTTTTCATGAGGGGCACAGCCAAAGACAGTATCCAAAATAAGGTCCCTTGCCCCCATTTGCCTAAAGTCAGTGTGGCTGGGACACCCTTCCTGTGAACCAGGAGTGATCAAAGAGGCCTGCCCTTAATACTGCTCTGATTCTCCATTTTGAGGCCTAATGACTGTGGCGTTTAGATTCTTTATGTTGATTGGAGTCATGAGAAACCTATGAACGTTAGGTCTAGTCTCTGCAGGGCTTTGAAGAACTCATTGGACCCAAAGGATCCCTATTCTCATAGATGGACGTCAGGAACCTTACAGAGGAAGGTGAGAGACTTCATCCACAATGACTGCTCTTTTGATTGTAAGTTTTGGATCGAAGGAACCGCTGAGCTAGAGCCAGTCCAATGACTGCTCTTTTGGCTTTTTTGGTTTTGGATGCAAACGTGGGATGTTTCTTTAGATCCATTAGGTGCTGAGAATTTAAGCCGTAGCCTCACACAGGGCCAAGAGGCTGATTCAGACACATCCCTTTCCAAAGCAATTAAGCAAGGAGCCACAGATGATGCCCATTCATTTCCATTTGAAAACTCTTTTCTTCAGGCTTCCCAAAGGGGTGGCCTGAGGCAAAAAACTTCCTGACATTCAGAGTAACAGAACAATAGGTAATTAAAAGTACCAAAGCAGGGTTTCTTCACTGAGACTTGTCAGAAGCCAGTGGTGAGCCACTATCTCTTTTCTCATACAAGCCCCCTCTTCAGAGCTTTCCTGGTATATGGCCATTCTCACATCTGTAGGTACCAAGATATACTGACTCTGTCCTTGGTAATTCAAAACTAGTGACACCACTGGGAGTGGGACTGGGACAGGCTCTGTGTGCTTGGCTTCCTGGATGTCAATTTCCATCACCGAGGAAGTGAGGTGAGGTTACTTCCTTCAGGATCTGAATGAAGTCACCTCCTTGGCAACCACTTTGTCCTAACAATTGCTTCCAAGGGTCCCATGAGATGGAGGCTTCCCCTACTTAATGTGACAATTTCACAAGTTAAAATGGTATATCAACCATAGGCACCTGGGAACAGCTCTCCATACAGGCCTGATTTGGTCCATCTTCTCTACATTAAGAAGAGAGAGGCTGATTAAGACACAACCCTTCATCCTGACCAGGTTGTTTGCCATGGAAGATGACTTGTGCTCTCTCAGGTCCTTCATAACTGCCTACATATTCTCCAGGGATCCTTTCAGCATGGATCTTTGAAGTTCTCAGCAGGTAGAGGATCCCTACATTCCAGTATTATAAGACCACCTCTGTCCCTGCTCTTCTGTAAAGTAAGATTGAGGGAACAATGTATGTTTAGGGTTAATAACAGGTTCAATTTGGGTTAGGAATCATTTTGTGGATGAATAATGGTATTGGCAACCTGCGAAATTTATAAGAATATAGAGGTGAACAGTGTGTATGAAAACAGAAATCCAAGTAAGATTGGAAGCCCAGAAGGGCATTGGGCCCTTGATTGTGGTACTTAGCATTGAATTACATTCTGCACAGATGTCTCAGATAAATCAATATACAATGGCATGGGACCTTGTACCTTGGATGATTGAATGTAGAAGGGAACATCCAGTCAAAAAGGGATAGTCAGTAGGAATAGGAAGATAGTAGGTAGGTATAGAAAAAAGGGTGAGTGTATGATTTGGAACAAAATTTCTTTAGCAATAGGGTTTCGGTTAGAAAATGAATTTAAATGTCAGCACATGTGAAGAGTCTGTCACAATGATGAAGTGGGAAAAATATGTAGGTAAGCAGATATCAATAGGGACATTATGAAATCAGGCAAAGTAAAAAGTGAGAGATCGGCTTAGACATTTTCAAAGGGTTGAGTTTGAATATGCAATCTTAGGAAGAAACAAATATGTAGTCATCAATAGGATTGACATTTGAGAGCATAAGTAATCTTGGACATGGATGATTTTAGTAATCCACGTTAATTTTCCATTTTGGCTTTGGTACAATCATAAATGTGAACTTTGAATTTAGTGTCCAGTATATTTCTGTGAATAAATGTATATGAAGATCAGGTGACATGAGTATTTCTTCCACCATTTCTGGGAGCAATATTGACTGACTACTTCTGATTGATAGGTACAGATTCTTTATGTGAATTGGAATCAAGAGAAACCCAAGCACCTCTTTAGGGATTGAAGAACTCATATGACCCAAAAAATCCCTATTCTCAATTGATGGAGGTCAGGAATCTAATAGAGGAAGGGAAGATACTTCATCCAAAATGAGTGAACTTTTTGCCATTTTGGTTTTGGATGCACACATGGGATCTTTTTTTAGATCCATCAGGTGCTGAGAATCTAAGTCACAGCCTCACACAGGGCCAAGAGGCTGATTCAGACACATCCCTTTCCAAAGAAATTAAGCAAAGAGCCATAGGTGATGCCCATTCATTTCCATTTGAAAACTGTTTTCTTCAGGCTTTACAAAGGGTTAGCCTGAGGTAAAGAACTTCCTGACATTCAGGGCAACAGAAAAATAGGTAAGCAAAAGGCCCAAAGCAGGGTTTCTCCACTGAGACTTTCCTGGTCACACTGTCCCTGCTCTTCTGTAAAGTTAGATTGAGGAAACAGTGTATGGTTAGGGTTAATAACACGTTCGATTTGGGTTAGCAATCATTCTGCAGGATGAATATTCGTTCTGGGAATCTGCAATATTTACAAGAATATATAGGTAAAATAAAAGTATGAAAACAGAAATCTAGGCAGGATTTGAAGCTCAGATGGGCATTGGGCCATTGAGTGGGTTACTTATCTTTGAATTATGTTCTGCACAGATGTCTCAGATAAATCGATATACAATGACATAGGACCTTGTACCTTGGATGATTGAAAGTTGAAGAGAACATCCAGTCACAAAGGGAAAGTCCGTAGGTTTAGGACGATATTCTCTAGGTTTAGAAACAACAATGAGTATAGGATTTGGACCAAAAGACTTTTAGTAATTGGTTTTCAATAAGAGAGTGAATGTAAATATCAGCACATGTGAAGAGTGAGACACAATGATGAAATGGGGAAAATATGTAGGAAAGCAGATATCAATAGAGACATTAAGAAATCAGGCAATGTATAAAGTGAGGGATAGGATTAGACATTTTGAACAGGGTTGAGTTTGAATATATAATCTTAGAAAGAAACAAATACATACGATTTATCAATAGGATTTACATTTTACAGCATTAAGAAACCGGGACATGGATATTTTTAGTAATCCATGCTCACTTTTCTTTTAGGCTTTGCTACAATCATAAGAGTGACTTTTGCTTTCTGTGTCCAGAATATTACTGTGTTAAAATTTATATGTAGATCAGGTGACATGAGCATTTCTTCCACCATTACTGGGGGCAATATTTTGAAGACGTATAAATATTGGGGGAAAAAAGTGGAGTACCCTGTGTCAATGGATATAGAAATAATGTATGAATAGACCATACTGTGAATAAATAATATAACTGGTTCCAACTTTAAATAGTGGATTGATTTGATATCTGAAAATATACTGGAAATCTTAAATTGATATTCATACATTCATTACAACCAGTTATACATCTAACTGTAATATTAGGGTTATGGTTTATCATGAAGAGTGTGTGAGTTTTGCTTCAAATATGATTATGAAAATCAAAAATAATGTGTTTGGAAAGAAGTCTCATGATAAGACCAGTCAAGAACCCTGGAGGAATATATGTGTTCTGAAGCAGGAGGTGATTGAAATTGAAACAAATGCCTATAAATTTGTGAACTTGTGGATGAAATATATATCATATGATGTGCATAAACTGAAGAAATAGTAATGTACCACTGTTTAATAAAAATGAACTGCAAAATACACATCATGTCCCATAGGAAAATGCTTGCATTGATGTTGAACTAGGTTTTACTGTAGAAATATTAGGATTTGTGTGCACCATTCACTGAAGTTAGTCTTCAGTACTAGGAAACAAATCTGTATTTAAGGTGGATGAATATTTCTGAGAATAATCTTGTGAATAGTTGATCATAAATCCACATACATAAATATGAATGATTTAAAGGAGTGTATAATAAGATTCATATATTTCATATTTTGAAAAATTTGGAGAGTATATATATATATATATATATATACACACACACACACACACACACACACACACACACACACACACACACAGACATTAAAACTAGCAATATATTTGCCAATCGAAATTCATCATGAAATATGTATCATCCACAGGTGCAAAAATATTGATTTCACTGAAAATGGATCTATATATAATGTTGTTCTACTAGCAAGCTCACCCATAGGTTGAATTTTCATTTCCAACAGTATTTAAGAGGAGTGATCTCTTCTCATAACTTGTATCTGCCTAGTCAGCAACCTCACAAAAATGTACGTGTGATAACAGGTAGGATTCTATATGTGCATATAAAAATACACGTGCTGAATAGTCTACAGAGAAAGGAGACACCAATTTGTTGAAAGCCACAGCTTAAGGGGCCCCATTAAACTTCCAGCTACCAGCAACATTCCCCTGCCAGATGATTATTGGCTCACAGCGGCCCCAGCAACATCTAGCTGATTGGCTCCTCTGCAGTGATGCTCATTGGGCAGTTTCCCTGCCCTTTCAGACCACAGAGCTGCTCATTGTGGGACTTTTTTGGCTCCACCCACCTGATCCAGCTAAATAGCCTCAAGAGCAGGAGGATTGTGGGAGGTGGAGAGGCTTGTGGGTGTGACAGAAACTTTGCAAGGAAGCCAGTGGTGGCAGTTGGGCTCTGAGGGTTTCTCCTGACGAGCTGTTTTGTTTGGCATGTGTGGTTCTAAAAATAAAGTTTGTTTCTTTTGAAAAGTGGCTCTTGAATCGTGCCCAGCCAGACTGCAGCATTTTTATGGCTTGCAGGGGGGGGCCACTGAGGGTAAGTGATAAGGTAAACTGCTCGCCCCTGAGCGAAGGGCGAGAGGATGGGTAGCCATTTAAGATTCCTCTTTTGTTTTGCTTCACTTTTGTTGCCTGTCCATGGAGATGAGTGAGATGGATGAAAAACCGCTCACATCTGAGAAAAAATTGTTTACTTCTGAGGAACAGATAGGGAGAAAGGACGGATGCACATGTCAGTAGGATATAAAGGCTATAATGACTTTTTGTTGTTCCCTTTTTATTTTATTCTGTCTCGGTTTTGTTTGGCATCGTCTTGTTGGGTTGTATTATAGTAGAAATAAGGGATCAGAAATTAGTAAAAAAAACAAACTGAAAGAGTGTTAAGTAAATTGTTAGAGGAAGGAGGCATCTCAGTAAAGTCAAGAACAGTCAGGGCATACGTTGATACAATACAAAAATGTAGCCCATGGATTTTTAAGGAGTTGTTAAATATACCATAATGGAACCATCATGGTGAAGATTTAAAAGGGGGTAAAAGAACAGCCCAGGGACTCTGCCAGTTGGCACATTGCCATTGAGGACGATCATATCTGGTTTGCTTAGTCCAAAGACTTCAGTTCAGACAAAGATAGAAGAACAAAGCTTAGGGCAGAAAAAGCCATCAGGGGCAAAGTTACAAAAGGAGACTGCTACTAACAACTTTCTATCACTAGAGGGCGTAAATGTCCAACCAACAGCGCCTCCTCTACAGGAGACTGTTACTAACACCTTTCTATCACCAGAGGATGTAAATGTCCAAATAACAAGGCCACCTCCATATGCTGGGAGGCCCCCAAACCCCACAGTTGATAGTTCGGATCCTGAGACAGGATCTCAAGTATGAACATGCCCTGATTTTGAGGTAGGAGGGCAGCGAATTCACCATGCTTTAAATTTCAAAATAGTGAAGCAGCTAAAAGGGGCTGTAACAACCTATGATCCTCAAGCACCCTTCATTGTAAGCTTGGTCGAATCCATTAACAACTTGAATATGACGCCAGTAGATTGGGCTAATATGTGTAAAGCTGTGCTAAATGGAGGTCAATACCTTTTATGGAAGGTTGCCAATGAGGAATTTTGCAAGGAGACGGCTAGGCGTAATGCAGAAACTGGTTATCCTCAGAGAAATCTAGATATGTTGTTAGAAAGGGACCTTATGAGGATCAGCAGCAACCAATTGCATATGATCCTGGCGTATACGCAAAAATTGCTGCAGAGGCGGTTTGGGCATGGAAGACTTTACAACGACATGGAGGTTTACAAGGTCAATTATCTAAGGTAATACAAGGAGCTAATGAATCTTACACTGAATTTGTAGATAGGCTTATTCAAACAGCTACCAGAGTTTTGGGGAATACAGAACAAGCAATGCCATTAATAAAAAACTGGCTTATGACCAAGCGAATCGTTGGTGCAGAGATATCACTAGACCATGGAAACATGAAGATTTAAACACATATATTAAATTATGTAAAGACATTAATGAATAAGAGAAAGTCATGGCAGCTGCAGTAAAACAGGCTTTAGATGCCAGAGACATCAATGAACAAGGGCAATTTGTGGCAGCTGCAGTAAAACAGGCTTAAATGCCAGACCAGGAACATGCTACAATTGTGAACAAACAGGACATTTTAAAAGGAATTGCTCCATAGGAAGAGGGTTTAACAAAACTAGGTACCAAAGGAGTAGAATACGTGGGTATTTGCCCACGATGCCATAGAGGGAGACATTGGGCTAATGAATGCCGTTCTCAAACCACCATAGAGGGTACTTCATTATCAAAAATGAACAAGGACTAGCTGTTTATCCACGATATCATGGAGAAAGGCATCGGGCTCCATTGCCAAAAAATGGACAGGGGAGCCCAATGCTCTGGGGCCCAAAACCACAAATATACAGAGCACTGGAGGAACCCAGCAACCCCATCAGTGTAGTGCCCAGGAGACATTGTCCATCAGACGCCTCATCAGACAAATCAGAGGGAGCGCAGGGTTAGATATCTGCACCTCCGTCAGATCAGTACTAACTGTAGAGATGGGGGTTCAAATCATTCACACAGGGTGAGAGGACCTCTTCTCAAAGGAACGGTAGGCTTTTATTGGGACGCAGCTCTTCTAATCTAAAAGGACTTATGATGAGTCCTTGGGTAATTGATCCCGATTATGAAGGTGAAATAAAATTATACCCAGTTCTCCAAAGGACATATCAGTAATTTCACCAGGAGATAGAATAGCACAGTTACTAATAATACTCAGTCTGCATGATCAATTTTCCAGTCGTGCTGTAGAAAAAGGTTCCAAGGGATTAGGCTCCACAGGTGTAGATTTGGTTATGCTTTCTTTAAATTTAGATTCTCTCCCCAGGCTAAAACTAAATATTCAAGGACATGAATTTAATGGGCTACTTGATACAGGTGCAGATGTTAGCATCGTCTCTCATCAAGAATGGCCAAAACATTGGCCATTACAACAGTACACTAAAATACTTTGAGACCTAGGAGTGGCAACTAATCCCCATAGAAGTGCAATGGCATTGGATTGGAAGGATCCTGAAGAATGTGAAAGAACTATACAGCCATATGTATTGGATCATCTTCCCGTAAATTTATGGGGATGAGATGTCCTAGATCAATTAGGTTTGACATTAACAAATAACATCAATCAAAATGCACCCACTATTATGGCTAGAGAAGGTTTTAGGAAAGGAAAAAGATTAGAAAAACAAGATCAAGGTATATCAGCACCAATACAAATAGACCAAGCAACAGACAGACATGGGTTGGATTTTCAGAAAGGGCCACTGAGACAATAAAAATTACTTGGAAATCAGAAAGACCAGTATGGGTTCTTCAGTGGACCCTGACTAAAGAAAAGATACAAGCAGCCCAGTTCCTGGTCAAACAACAATTAGCGGAAGAACATATACAACCTTCTGTATCTCCCCATTATACTTTCATTTTTGTCATCAAAAAGAAATCTGGTAAATGGAGATTATTGGAAGATTTAAGAGCCATTAATAATGAGATGGTTATTTTGGGACCTGCTCAATCAAGGATTCCTCAATTGTCTGCTTTGCCAAAAACTTGGTATGTTTTAGTTATACATATTAAAGATTGTTTTTTTTTTTCATTTCCAATTCTTCCTGAGGATAGTCCAAGTTTTGCATTTACTATCCCTGCACTGAATCATGAAGGTCCTGATCAGAGGTATGAGTGGAAAGTATTCCCTCAAGGGATGGCTAACAGCCCAACTATTTGTCAAATTTATGTTAACAAAGTAATCCAGCCACTTAGAAATCAAAATCCTGAACTACAAATATTTCACAATATGGATGATGTGTTATTAGCACACAAGTTAAAAACCCATTGCTAGAATGTTATGCCACACTTACAAACTTATTAAAAAATTATAATCTAGAAATATCAATTGATAAAGTACAATTAAATTTTCCAATTAATTATTTAGGAGTTCTATTATCCTCAACCATGGTCAGTCCACCAAAAATTCAAATACGAGTAGATCAACTCAAATCAATTAATGACTTTCAAAAGTTATTAGGAGACATTAATTGGATAAGGCCTTATCTAGGTATACCAACAGGAGAGTTGGGACCTATATTTGATATCCTAAAAGGTCCATCTGATCCAAATTCACCCAGAATGTTAATGCCTGAAGCAAGAAAGGCATTAAAAATCATTGAAACATATATGGGAAATATGCATTTGGATAGATTTGATAAAATATAATGCCTCTATTATTCATTGTGCTACCAACAAAAAAATATTCCTACAGGAGTATTTTGGCAAGAAGGTCCATTATTATGGATACATTTATCTTATTCTTCTAACACTATTATTACTAGGTATCCTGAGGCTTAGGGACAATTAATAGTAATAGGAATAAAAGCAGCAAAGGGAGTGTTTGGAATTTCTCCCAATAAAATTATTACTCCATACACTATGAATCAAATTGATGAATTAGGTAATGAGTTAAATACTTGGGCAATAATCCTGTGTAAATCTAATGTTTCATTTGATAACCACTTACCATCTAATCTTTTATTGTCTTTTGGGTCATTGCATCCTGTAATTTTTCCAAAAATTACAAGAAAACACCTATCATGAATGCTCCAAATATATTCACTGATGGGTCAAATAATGGTACAGCAGCAATAGTTACACCTGATCAAATTTTTACATTTTTAGCACCCCAACAATCAGCTCAAAAGGTAGAGCTTAATGCAGTATTATAAGCTTTTGTGATGTTTAAAGATTCTGTGTTTAATTTATTTTCCAATAGTCAGTATATAGTTAATGCTATAGTATCCTTTGAAGATGCTGGTAGGATTTCCCCTTCCTCTACTGTTTTCTCTTTGCTTTCCAGTATACAAAGTCTAATCTGGGACAGAAAAGATCCATTCTTAATAGGACATATCTTGGCACATACAGGATTGCCTGGAGCCCTTAGTTTGGGCAATGATTTAGCAGGTAAAACTACACATGACATACATACATATTTTCTCTACACTAGAAGAAGCAATAAATTTTCATGAAAAGTTCCATATCAATGCTAATACTTTACAAAAGCATTTTAAAATAACTAAGGAGCAAGCTAGACAAATAATAAAACAATGTCAAAATTGTGTGACCATTTTACCACATTTTAATCTTAGAGTCAATCCTAGAGGATTGATACCTTACCATATATGGCAGATGGAAGTCACACACTTGCCAGAATTTGGAAAAGTAAAATATTTGCATGTTACAGTTGATACTTCTTCTGGATTTTTGATGGGCTCCCTTCATGGGGGAAAAAAAAACTAAAGATGTTATAGCTCATTGCTTACAAAATTTTGCCACTGTGGTCATTCCAAAACAGTTAAAAACAGATAATGCCCCCGGTTATACTTCTACCTCTTTTAAACCATTTTGCTCATCATTTGGCATTACTCATATAACAGGAAACCCATACAATCCACAGGGACAAGCCATAGTTGAAAGAGCACATCACACTATTAAAATGTACTCATTAAAGTAAGAAGACAGAATTGGGAAGGAATATAAATTCCCCAAAGATAAAATTAAAATAACCCTTTTTAATCTAAATTTTTTAAATTTGGATTTTCAGGACTTAGTGCTGCAGAAAGGCATAAGTGTCCAAAAAAATGTGTATAAGCCCGAGGTACTTTGGAAGGATATTCTAACAGGAAAATGGAAAGGTCCTGACCCATTAATTTTCTGGAGTTGGAGGTCTGTTTTTGGGTTTCCACAGGAAGAACAGCAGCCGATTTGGATTCCAGAGAGATTAACTAAGGTCCCGACCCAGTGATTGCCTGGAGTCGGGGGTCTGTTTATGTGTTTCCACAAGGAGAACATCAGCCGATTTGGATTCCAGAGAGATTAACTGAAGCGCTTTCAATAGACCAAAATAAGATGATTTGGCTCAAATCCATAACAGCTGATATCGAAAACTCCAGTTTGGCTATCCTTACATCTGCGACAGAACAGGGATGCTTTTTTCAATATCTATTTTATTATTGCCCTTTCCCACATCATGAAGTTCTCTTTTGTTTTTTTTTTTTTTGAGCTCATGCAGACCTAGGATAATGTTTTGCTTATCAGTTCTATTTTTTGACTATAGAGTTTTTAAACATTGCAATGATGATTTCACATGTAAAAAGTTATAAGGCCTTTACTATTATATTATGTGTTGTATGTATTTATTATGTGTGCACACTTGTGTTTTGTGTTATATATTTGAATGTGCGTATGTCCATATATCACATATGATGAGTGCTAATGAAATAATATATCCATTTTTTTTTTATTCACGTGAATTAAATTGTTTAATTTAAATTGGGAAAACAACTGTTCAGGATTGTCTTAATATGTGAAAAAATAGGAGGTTAACAGACGTGCTTGTTTACTTTCACTTTTCCTTTTCATTATATTTAATTATTCTCTTCAAGATAATGTAAATTGTTAAGAAAATTGTTTTCTTTTAGTGCCCTCAGGAACGTTACATAATTTTTTCTTTAGCCATTACTGCCAGAATTCCTATTTTCATCCCAGTTCCAGTGAAGACAAAGATAAAACCAATCTACAGATTCTGCAATAGCCATCACTGAACTGCTTGCAGAACTTGCCTGGATTATGTATCACTTGTATGCATTGTGAACTCACTTGTATGCATTGTGAACTATCTGCTGCTGCAGCGAATTGTTGTAGTGTTGGGGTACTTATGCTGATGCTGTCATCAGTGATAGAATTTTTCCAATAGGAGCCATCAATTGACTTGGTGTATTTTTCCTATTCTCACTTGATAGAGGTCAAAAAACTTACAGAGGGAGGTGAAAGACTTCATCAGCAATGACTGCTCTTTTGGCAATTTTGGTTTTGGATGCACACATGGGATTTTTCTTTAGATCTATCAGGTTCTGAGAATCAAAGCCACAACCTCACACAGGGCCAAGAGGCTGATTCAGACACATCCCTTTCCAAAGTAATTAAGCAAAGAGCCACAGGTGATGCCCATTCATTTCAATTTGAAAACTGTTTTCTTCAGGCTCCACAAACGGGTGGCCTGAGGCAAAGACATTCCTAACATTCAGGGCAAGGGAACCATAGGTAAGCAAATTGCCCAAAGCAGGGTTTCTCCACTGAGACTTTTCTGGTTACACTGATCTCTGAGGTTTCTGAGATGTTCCCATTCCATTCAGCTATCCAGTACATGGCTATGTCACAGAGTTTGGAGGTGGTACATATCTTGGACACAAAACCATGAACCTATTCTGGAGAGAGGCCAGAAATCAGGAGGTGAACAGGAACTTGGGAAGATAGTAGGTGTTGTCTATCCATAAGGCAAGCTGCAGTCCATTCATAAAAAGGGCAGAATAAATGCCTGGAAGCTTCCTACTAGTCAGGACACCTCCATTGATGTATTGGCTTTTCTAATAACTACAACCACGGACACAGTGGAAACACAGACATAGAAAAACTCGCCTTCTCAAACGACTTACTAGAAACAGTCGACTCCAAACCAAACAAACCACCTTTGCTACCTATTCTCAGAACATGAGACAAAACCACGAACTCACACCCACACCCACTAAGGCACCTCATTCCCACAACTAGGTCTGTGACTATCCGGAGTGTCCTCTGACTGGTGGACCATACTATGTTCCCCCCAAATGGCCTTTCCTGTATCAGATCAGGTCCCTTTTGCCAACTCTGTTAAGTTGTCAGGAGCCAGCAATGAGCCACTACCTGCTTTCTCAGGAAAGGCCCCTCTTCAGAGTTCTCCTGGCATTTGGTCATCCTCACATCAGGAGGTACCAAGAAAGACTGACTCTGTCCTTGGAAAATTCAAACAAGTGTGCCCACTGGGAATGGGACTGGCACTGGCTCTGGGTGCCTGGCTTCCTGGATCCCAAGTTCAGAGAGTTCTATCACCAAGGAAGTGAGGTAGGTCACTTCCTTCAGGAATTGAATGAGGTCAATACCTTGGCAACCACTTTGTCCTAACAGTTGTTTACAAAGGTCCCATGAGATGGAGGCTGCCCCTACTTTCTCTGACTCAGTCATAATTTAGAATGGTATATCAACCACAGGCACCATGGAACAGCTCTCCACACAGGCCTGGTTTTGTCCATCTTCTCTACATTAAGAACAGAGCGACTGATTCAGACACAATACTTCATCCTGACCGGTTTTTTTGCCATGGAAGATGATTTTGCGCTCTCAGGTCCTTCATAGCTGCCTAAATCTTCTCCAGGGATCATTTCTGCATGGATCTTTGAGGTTTCAGCAGGTGGAAGATACCCTTAATTCCTGTATTGTAAGACCAACTCTGTCCCTGCTCTATTGTAAAGAAAGATTGATGGAACAGTGTATGCTTAGGGTTAATAACAGGTTTGATTTGGGTTAGGAATCATTCTGTGTGATGAATAATGGTTTTGGGAACCTGCGATATTTACAAGAATATATAGGTGAAATATAAGTATGAACACAGAAATCTAGGTAAGATTTGATACCCAGAAGTGCATTGGGCCCTTGATTGGGATACTCAGCTTTGAATTATATTCTGCACAGATGTCTCAGATAAATTGATATACAATGGCATAGGACCTTGTACCTCAGATGTTTGATTTTAGAAGAGAACATCCACTCAAATTGAGATAGTCGGTGGGATTAGGAAGATAGTCGGTAGGTTTATAAAAAAAGAGTGAGTATAAAAATTGGGCCCTTGATTGGGATACTCAGCTTTGAATTATATTCTGAACAGATGTCTCAGATAAATTGATATTCAATGGCATAGGACCTTGTACCTTGGATGATTGAATGTCGAAAAGAACATCCAGTCAAAAGGATAGTCAGTAGGATTAGGAAGATATTCAGTAGGTTTAGAAAGCAGAGTGAGTGTAGGATTTGAACCAAACGTTCTCTAACAGTAGGGTTTCGGGTAGAGAATGAATGTAAATATCAGTACATGTGAAGAGCCAGTCACATTGATGAACTCTGGAAAATATGTAGGAAACCATATATCAATAGAGACATTAGGAAATCAGGCAAAGTATAAAGTAAGTGATAGGATCAGGCATTTTCAACAGTGTTGAGGTTGAATATATAATCTTAGGAAGAAACAAATATGTAGTCACCAATAGGATTGACATTTGATAGCATTAGGCAACTTGGACATAGATGTTTTTAGTAATCCATACTCACTTTCCATTTAGACTTCGGTACAAACATAAGTGTGACCTTTGCATTTTGTGAAAGAAGTCTCATGAAAAGACCAGTCAAGAAACCCTGTGGAAAACATGTTTTCTGAATTAGGAAGTGATGGAAAGTAAGACAAAATGCCTATAAATTTCTGAACTAGTGGATTAAATATATATCCTACCATGTGCATTAACTGAAGAAAAAGTAATGTACCAGTATTGAATAAAAATGAAAGACAAAATACACATCACGTCCCATAGGAATCTACTTGCATTGATATAAAACTGTGTCAGTTACTGCAGAGATATTAGGATTTGTATGCACCATTTACTGTTAGTTTTCAGTACTAGGAATCAAATATGTAGTTCAGGTGGATGAATATTTCTCAGAATAATCTTGTGAAAAGTTGATTATTAATCCACATACATGAATATGAATGAATTTACGGAGTGTATAATAAGACACATATATTTCATATTTTGAAAAATCTGTAGAGTGTGTGTGTATATATATATATATATATATATATAAACACACACACACACACACACACACACACACACACACAGGCACGCACACAAACAGACATTAAAAAGTAGCAATATAAGCCAATTGAAATTCACCACGAAATATATGTCATCCACAGATCCAGATAAATTCGTTTTACTGAACATGGATTCATGTATAATTTTATTGTACTAGGAAGCTCATCAATAGTTTGAATTTTCAGTTTCAACAGCGTTTAGTAGGAGTGATCTCTTTTCACAATTTGTGTCTGCCAAGTGAGCCACCTCACAAGAATGTACGTGTGGTACCAGGTAGGATTCTATATGTGCATATAAAAATACATGCGCTGAATAGGATACAGAGAAAGGTAGACAGGAATTCACATATTTGTTAACTTGAAAAACACATGGAGAACCATTTCAACAAAAAATTGACTAGATTTATAACTCCTACCCTATATAAAGCAAAAGGCAATTCCAATGATACACCATTCGTCCTCTGAACTGCTTGTATTTCTATTCTGTTTGGGTTAATTTTCTCCATCATATTAGAATTAGTAGTCAGAGTCTAGTTGGCATGGGTTTGTGTCAGGGATTCAGTATTTCGAATGAAAATTTGGAAAATGATTCCAATGTTTATGCAAATATATGCTACAAAAGTATCTTCCCACTCTCATGCATAACAATGCTTTGAGATTACCTTGGCCCCAAGTTAGACACAATTAGAGGAGAAGAGTTAGAAAATCTGTGAATACATATCTGGAATCAAATATGCTCACGAGTTCACAAACTTGGAGGTGGTAGAGGAGATTCCAAAAGTAAGGGACAGGGTAAACACTCCACAAACATGGAGCTCTGCTGGACTAAAGACTTCTTGAGGAACTGCCTCTGAGGTTGGGCACTTGAAATATGTGTTGTAGTCAGGAGATTTAGCTTCCTTTGTAGTGAGACAATCAAATCTGGGTATGCTTCTATGTGACCTGGAATACATGATTTCTTATTTTCCAATAAACATGAGGAAGCTGTCTTTAATTTTCTGTTTGTAGGTAAACTGTGGCAACTGGGGACTAATTGTCTACTCTTGTGGACTCTGAAGCCATTTGGTCATCCTCCAGTTTTCCTGATGTTTCTTGCTACTGCACTGGGAGTTTCGTATTTGCTTCAAGAAATACAAGGAATTCACCTGGGACACAGTGCTGGAGGGAGTTCTGTCACCTGTGGTGGGTCAGGGCCTGCAGAAGAATGTACCAACCAGGCTTCTCTTCCACATAGCTTGCCTCCTTGACCATAGCAAAGGGATTCTGAACATTGGCCTGAAACCTCTCCATACAAAAAGATACCTTTACATAGAAGCGTCTGCTGGCTGCACCATGTCAGTCACAAGCCAATTGGAAGACAATGGCAGATCCACATGGCCCCACCACAGATTTTTTTTTTATCACACACCTGCCCTTCACTGCACTAGGCCCACTACTCTGCAGGGTCCAACTTCCTGGAATCTCTGTTATACACCATTTTCATGAAACTCAGTCAATCAAGTCACTGTCCTGAATAATCATGTTCAGCAACAGGACAACCAAAGTTTCTCCAGTGCCATCTGGTCATGGGAATTTCAAAAATTTCATGGTATTTATCTAGCAATTTTTCAAGGATGAAGTTGGCAGCATGTGGGTTTCAATTCATTCAGGGACCATTAAATGTTGTGGAAGTTCATTTCAAATGAAGTTCTGGAGAACTCTGACTGGCAAGGTTTCCCAAAGATTGGCCAAAGTGTCACATAAATCCAGGCCCATTGAGGTCTACAATGTAACGTCCATGTGTGTTTTGACTCTCAACTAAGACTGCCAAGTCGTTAAGAATAAAATCATGTGATATCAAGCCTGAGATTCCCAGTGGTCTCTGGAAAGCCACCCTGGGCCTAGATCTCAGTTTCCAAGGGTGACTCTCATGCTTGGTCTTCTAAAATCCCAACACAATTCATGGCAATACTTCTCTAAGTTCAGTTCCTGTACTCAGCCTCTAAGGGGAATCACACCAGAGTTCAAACCCAGGTGGACTCAGTCATCCCTTCCAACTGCCACAAAAATAACCACAATTAAATCCAAAACACTCCCACATGGCCCTCATCTTCTTCCATATAGACACTCATCATAACCTCTGACTGGAGATTTTCATGAGGAATGCAGCCCAAGAGAGTGTCCAAAATATGCTTTCTTGCCCCTCATTTACCTAAATTCTGCGTGACCTGGACACCCTTCCTGTGAACCAGGAGTGATCAAATAGGCCTGCCGTTAATACTGATCCACTTCTCAAATTTGAGAACTACTGACTGTGGGGTTTAAATTCTTTATATGAATTGGAGTCATGAGAAAACCCAACCACCTATGGGCTAGCCTCTGCAGGGAACTGAAGAACTCATTTGACCTAAAGGATCCCTATTCTCACTTGATTGATGTCAGAAACCTTACAGAGGAAGACGAAAGACTTCATCCACAATGACTGCTCTTTTGCTATTTTGGTTTTGGATGCACACATGGGATCTTTCTTTAGATCCATCAGTTGCTGAGAATCTAAGCTACAGCCTAACACAGGGCCAAGACGCTGATTCATACACATCTCTTTGCAAAGCAATTAAGCAAAGAGCCACAGCTGATGCCCATTCTTTTTTATTTGAAAAAGGTTTTCTTTAGACTTCGCAAAGCGTTGTCCTGAGGCAAAGACCTTCCTGACATTCAGGGAAACAGAACAATAGGTAAGCAAAAGGCCCAAAGCAGGGTTTCTCCAATGAGACTTTACAGGTTAAACAGGTATGTGAGTTTTCTGAGATGCTCGCAATTCACTTCAGTTATTCAGTACATGGCCATGTCACAGAGCATGGAGGTGGTACATATCTTGGATACAAAACCATAAGCCTATTATGGAGAGTGGCCAGATTTCAGGAAGAAAACAGGAACTAAGGAAGATCGTAGGTGTTGCCCATCATTATGGCAAGCCGCATTCCATTTATAAATTGGGCAGCATGAATGCTGGTAAGCTTTCTAAAAGACAGGACACATCCATTGATGCTTTCTCTTTTCTAATATCTACAATAACGGACACAGCGGGATACAGCGACACAGAAACACTCGCATTGTCAAATGACTTACTAGAAACAATTCACCCCAAACCAAACAAACCTCATTTCCTACCTCTTCTCAGAACATGAGCCAAAACCACAAACCCACACCCACACCCACAAAGGCACCTCTTTCCTCCAAGTAGGTTGTGACTATTTGGAGTGTCCTCTGACTGTGGGCCATTCTACGTTCCCCCGAAATGGTCTGTCCTGTCTCATATTTTGTGTCCTTTGCCAACTCTCTGAAGTTGTCAGGAGCCAGCGGTGAGCCACTACCTGTTTTCTCAGGAAAGGCCCCTCTTCAGAGTTTTCCTGCCATTTGGCCATCCTAACATTAGTAGGTACCAAGAAAGACTGACTCTGTCGTTGGGAAATTCAAAAAGTATAACCACTGAAACTGGGACTGGGACTGTCAATGTTTGACTGGCTTCCTGGATCGCAAGTTCACAGAGTTCCATCACCAAGGAAGTGAGGTGAGGTCACTTCCGTCAGAAACTGAATGAGTTCACTGCCTTGGCAACCAATCTGTCCTAAGAGTTGCTTCCAAGCTTCCCATGAGATGGAGGCTGCCCCTGCTTCCTGTGACACTTTCACAAGTTAGAATGGTATATCACCCATAGGCACCCAGGAGCAGCTCTCCACACAGGTCTCATTTGGTCCATCTTCTCTACATTAAGAATGGAGAGGCTGATTCAGACAGAACACTTCACCCTGACCAGGTTGTTTTCCATGGAAGATGACTTTTGCACTCTCAGGTCTTTCAGAGTTGCCTACATCTTCTCCAGAGATTATATCTGCATGGACCTTTGAGGTTATCAGCAGGTGGAAGATTCCCTATATTCCTGTATTGTAAGACCAACTCTGTCCCTGCTCTTCTGTAACGTTAGATTGAGGGAACCATGTATGGTTAGGGTTAATAACATGTTTGATTTGGCTTAGGAATCATTATGCTGAATAAATAATGGTATTGGGAACCTGCAATATGTATAAAAATATATAGGTGAAATATATGTATAAAAACAGAAATCTAAGTAACATTTGAAGCCCAGAAGGGCACTGGGCCCTTGATTGGGATACTTAGCTTTGAATAAATTGATATACAATGGCATAAGACCTTGTACTTTGGATCATAGAATGTAGAAGAGAACATTCAGTCAAAAAGGATAGTCGGTAGTGAAAGGTTAATAAAATAGGTACTTGTCACTTCCTGTTTTTCTGTATGCTTAACAAAACACTGTTAAAATCTTGAGAACTGTTTGCTAATCTTGTTCCCAGAATGTGCTGTCCCCAAGTGCCAAAGTGTAGAATGTACTCCCTCACCCGGTTGCACGCAAACCGACCACTCGCCCTGAACCATCAGTAAACTTCCCTCCCTGCCCTCTCCAAGGAAAATATATATGTTCTGCTTAAACTGTTCTCAGGGCTCTCTGATCTATTCAAGTGAGCTCCGAGCCCCAGCATGCTGGAATCAGAATAAACCCTTTGCTGTTGGATAAGACAGTCTGTTAGTGGTCTCTTCCTTCCATGCTCGCCCGACCTTTACATATGGAGATTCCACCGAGTTTTGGCAGCGGCGGACAAAAGTCCCTAACGGGTTCCTCTTGGGTTAAGTAAGGCCCCTCTTTCTTGTTTCAGTGTTAAGGTTAGGGATTGGCAAAATGGCTGTCGATGAAGAGCGTGAGTTCTCTCCGATGGTGGCTGACAGACGTGTCACAGAGCCGCAGGCCACGTCCCTGGGGGACTTCCCAAAGACTCGGGAAATCCAGGAACAATAGTCTCCTCGACTCAGTAATATTTTGTATCGGATTCGGAATTGCCAGGCCATTGGGTTTTCCTGGCTACTCAGTCCTGGTCTCAGTTTTGGATGTCCATTGAATGTCTTTATTGTCTTGTCTTGTCTGTGTCGTGTGTCTTGCATTTACTCTTTGTGTATCTTTCATTATGGGACACAGCACTTCAATGCCCCTGTCCCTGACCCTTGATCACTGGACCAAAGTCCGCTTAAGGGCTCAGAATCTTTCTTTTTTAGTAAAACGTTGGACCTTTCGGAATCTCTGTGCCTCAGAATGGCCCACCTTTGAATTTGGATGGCCCCTAGAAGGATCTTTCTATTTCCCACTAATTTAAGAAGTCAGAGATATTGTCTTTCACCCAGGCACACATAGCCATCCGGATCAACAGCCATATATCTTAACTTTGCAGGACCTCTGCAAATCTCCTCCTCAATGGGTGAAGCCTTTCTTTGTCCCTTCCCCTGCTCCTACTCCTTCCCCCATGATCTCTCAAACCCTCTGCTCCTCCTCCTCCTCCACCCTTTGTAATCCCTGAGTCACAAGATTTGACTCTACTGTACTCTCTTCCCCCTTATTATACCCTGCCCTCGTCCCCCAACCACCAACACCCTCTAAGTGATTCTCCTGCAGCTGACTCAGCCTCTCTACCATTGGAGGAATCTAAGCTGGCCCAGCGCCCTCCAGATAACTCCCCCGCAGCACACACAGCCCCTCCTCCGCAGGAGGAAGCTAGCCCAGCTAAGGGAACTTGATGTTGGCGAATGATTGAAAACCCTGCACCTCCTGTGATGCTCCCCCTATGTCCCTACGGACCATTGATTGACGAAGGCCATGGGGGGAAAATGCAAGCCTACAAATATTGGCCTTTCTCCTCTTCCGACCTATATAACTGGAAAAATAACAATCCCCCTTTTTCCGAGGACCCCATCGGGCTCACAGGTCTGTTTGAGTCATTGATGTTTTCACACCTGCCTACTTGGGATGACTGTCAACAATTCCTAGGGACTCTCTTCACGACAGAGGAACAAAAGAGAATCTTCCTGGAAGCTATAAAAAAATGTCCTCCGACCAGATTGGAGACGGACACATCTTCCCAACTTAATCAAAGCTGGTTTTCCCTTGAAACAACCCAACTGGGACACCAACAACATTGAAGTTAGAAAGCATCTGTCCACTAATCGCCAGGTTCTAATAGTGGGCCTCCAAGTGGCCACTAGGCGACCAACTAATTTGGCCAAGGTAATAGAGATTATTCAAAGGCCTGATGTATCTCCCTCTATGTTTCTAGAGAGAATTATGGAGGCATGTAGGAGATATACTCCTTTCGATCCACAGGCAGAGGATCAAAAGGCATCTGTCATGATGGCCTTTATTGGGCAAGCTGCCCTGGATATTAAAAGAAAGTCACAATGCTTAGATGGATTACAAGATATGACTTTGAGAGATTTAGTCAGAGAAGCCAAGAAAATATACCTTAAGAGAGAAACTGAGGAAGAGAAAGAAGCAAAGTGAGGATAAAAGAAACAAAAGACAGACTAAGGCGTTGACTAAGGTCCTGGTCACAACAACAAAAGGGCCAGAAATTAAGAAACAGGGAGACAGGAAGGGATACCTGGTCCCATGCCAGAGGCCAACCCTGGCCTCAGATCAATGTACCAACTGTAAAAAAAAAAGGACACTGGGCCAAAGAGTGCCCTAGAAAGGGACAGCCACGCCAGTCAGCCATTCTGACTCTGGAGGATGAGTATGAAAGTCGGGGCTCAGATCCCCTCCCTGAGTTCAGGGTAACTTTTGAAGTGGAGGGGACCCCAGTAATCTTTGAAGTGGATAAAGGGGCAATATACTCACCCCTAATGTCACATTGGGCCCTCTATCCAATAAAAGGTCTCTAGTTCAAGGGGCTAATGACAGTAAATATCGGGCTTGGACAACTAAGAGGATCATGGAACTGGGGAAAGGAAAAATCCATCACTCCTTCCTAGTAATCCCAGAATTCCTAGCCCCATTGATGGGCAGAGATCTGCTCACCAAGTTCCGGTCCAAAATAACTTTTAACCCTGAAGGCCCCCAAGTGGAATTTCTAAATCCTTCAGTAAAAACTCCTATAGTCACAGCTCTAAATACCTCAGTAGAAAATGCACATCAACTCACTCACCTTGGTTCAAAGAAACTGCAGGTATTTCTGAAGTATCAAGAGCAGAGTTTTCCACTAACTGACTCACAGCAAAAAGAAATAACTGAATGGGTAAAAAAAGCCTGTCGAGTCCATCAATTGGTAATTTCTTACCCTTCCAAGCTTCCTGCAGGAAAGCACCTACGAGGAACCAGACCAGGACAATTCTGGGAAGTTGACTTTACTGAAATTAAGCCAGCAAGGTATGGACATAAATATCTTCTAGTCTTTGTAGATACATTTTTAGGATGGACTGAAGCCTTCCCCACTAAAAGAAAAAAAAAGAAACAGTGCTAATGGTGGTCAAGCAGATCCTGAAAGACATTTTTCAAAGATACAGCCTGCCAAAGGTAATACGGTCTGATAATGCACCGGCGTTCATGGCCCAAGTAAGTCAGGGGTTAGCCAGGAACCTGGGGATTCATTGGAAGTTTAATTGTGCTTACAGACCCTAGAGTTCAGGACAGGTAGAAAGAATAAATAGAACCATTAAAGAGACCTCAACGAAATTAAGCTTAGAGACCAGCATAAATGATTGGACTATGCTCATGCCTTATACAATGTTTCGTGCAAGAAATATGCCCTCTGTTTCTTTGAGTAACCACACCCCCTGTGAATATCTAGGGTGCCTCTCTTCCAGTAACGGACCAAAGCCCAACTCTAAGACCTAACGATCCCTTTCACACCCCCTTGTTTGACAGACTTAAAGCTCTTGAAAGATCTCAGTGATACCTGTGGAAACAGCTGGCCACTCCCTACCAAACTGGGGACGAGGGGACTCCACATCAATATCAAGTAAGAGACTTCATCTACGTAAGATGATATCAGGTGTCATCCCTGGAACCCCACTGGAAAGGACCATACCAGGTGCTACTTATAACATCTATAGTGGTAAAGGTAAACGGAATCACTTCCTGGATCCATGCCTCTCATCTCAAGCCTGCGCCCTGTCCACACTCTGGCTGGAAACTGGAAAAGACTGGTAACACTTTCAAATTGCATATTCACCCTGTGGATAAGCCTATAGACTCTCCCCTTGGCCACAAGTAGTCCTAACCCTCATCAGCCCGTTCAGCAGCGATGGCTGATCACAAATTCTACTGGAAAAGAAGTATAATCTATCTTGCATGCAGCCCACTTAGGGACCTGGTGACCATCTCTCCACCCAGACATTTGTCAGCTGGCTATAGGTCTTTCCTAATGGGATATCCCTGATGAAGAGGATCCCACTAAAATTCCATTAAATCCCTTCCTTACCATAGATAATGGAAACAAATATTATGGATGTAGGGACACACGAGCCAGATGCAGGTTGGCTAGCCTAGATTACTGTGTTTACCCGGCCGACTGTCAAAGCCAAAAACAGCCATGGCTGTGTGGGGGAAAAGCCGACTTCTTCCTTAAGTCATGGGGATGTTAGCGTACAGGGGCTGCCTGATGGAACCCAAACCCTGCATTAAATTCAGTAGACAGCATTGGCCATATTACGAATTAGATAACAAAAACTGATGGCCACCAGAGGGGATTCTAGATCCTCAAATCCTGCATGACCTTTTTAACATCTGCTAGTGCTCAAAAGGGTGAAAGGAGATTCCACTATGTGGAGGCCTTTTCCCTTCTTCGCTCACATCCTGAACTATGCTTATCCAATAGATCCTCACCTTCAGCCTTCTGTTCCAGAGTCTCTGCTGTCACTCACACCTCAGCAACCTGATTTCTCCACTACAATTGTTAGATCAAAAACCCAAACCTCTGCTGGTTCTCAGACCATTGCCCCCTTGCTGAGGTAGCAGGTACTGAGGTACCCCTCCACCCACTCACTCCTCTCTTCTGTTGACAGTGCCCGCACTGGGTCCCACCAGGTCCTCTTACCAACTAACCCAAAGCTCAAACCAGCTGAGGAGAGCCCTCAGACCTCTATCCAAGATATAATGAAAATGGCCTTTAAAGTTGCTTTGTCATCACTGAAAACAGTTTACTACAAATTTAAAGTCCCTCTGCGTTTTGGGATACTCACTACCATCTTCCCCTCTGCTTGACCTGTTCTACTGCTCAAATATTTGTTGCTAGGAAAATTCCAAACCACGTTCCCATTATTTTTTTACATCTCTCTTTTCTCATTCTCAGATCCTCGGAGCTGCTCTCAGCCCCACCTTCTCCGTCTTTCCCCTCTATACCAGGCCCACAGAAAAGTCTTTAACTGACCTTCTCCAGAAGTCTTCACCATGGCTGACTTTAGGACTTTCAGCAAAAGAGTCCCTATAAAAAAGTTCAATGTAGTTAAACTTCCTATTTTCATGTTGCCCTGTTCTACTTGGCCACTGGCTAAAAAAATCAGCACTCCTAATCCAGACACCCCCTTACTAGTTTTTCACAAAAATATGTGAACAAGGCCTCTGGCCTTGACGTGGGGCTTCACAGAGATGGCTACATTTCTAAGTTAACGAAGTTAGCAACTGGGCTCCATAGTAACAGCTGGCAATGGGAAAATAAGAATGGGAAGAAAAAGCTCTTTCCCTCCCAGGTGTCCTTGAAAAGTTAACTTGCCCAGAACCGAGGAAAAAACAGAAACAAAAACTGCTTTTTTCAACTTCTGCAGACTGTGAACTTCTGAGCCCCTTCCCTTACATGTTGGGTACAAAATTCTGAAACTACCTAAACTTGGGTTTCAGAGGATTAGTTGATTACAACAGAATCAATGCCCTCTGAATCTGGTTGCAACCAAATAGGACTGTTTCCCTGTCTTCAGTGCTATCTTAGGTGCGTTGCCTTGTCCTTCCCTACTACAGCATGATTCTATATACTTAAACATTGTTAATGTTTTCATGAAATGGTCAACAGATGTGATTAATTGTGTAATCGTGCAGATGTTTCCCAGAGTGCTCTATCACGACGCAGATTCATTTGAAGATCAAATAGGGGGGCATTCAACCCGGTTCCACTGAAAATATATATCTCTCAATGTAGCCATCCTATTAGGAATAGAAATTGCTGCACTGGTGGCCACGGGAACCACTGCCTTTGTCCAAGGGACTCAACAAATGACCCAACAAATGACAGCAATAGACCAAAACTAAGATATTAGAAACCTCCATCAGAGCTTTGCATGAGTCTTTTACCTCTCTCTCTGAAGTTGTTTTTCAGACCACTCGAGGGTTGGACCTCCTCGTCATGAGAGAAGGGGGCTTTGTGCTACATTGAGAAAAGAAAGTTGTTTGTATGCCGAGCATACTGGACTTGTAATAAAATCTAAGAGTAAATTAAAAAGATGCCTTGAAAAGCATCAACGAGACAGAGAGGCCCAAAAAAGGTGGTTTGAGTCTTGGTTCACACAGTCTTCCTGGTTAACTACGTTTTTATCAACCCTGGCCGGTCCAATAGTAATCCTCATGTTATTGCTAACTATTAAACCCTGTTTTCTCATCCGTGTAATTTCTTTTCTCCAGGCTCAAATTGGACGAGTTAAACTTATGGTAATACCCTACTAGTATACATAGAATGTGACACCCCCCCAATGATCATTTTTATGATTAAAAGTAGCCAGAAGAAGAAGTGGGGAATAAAAGGTTAGTAAAATAGGTACTTGTCACTTCCTGTTTTTCTGTATGCTTAACAAAACACTGTTGAAATCTTGAGAAATGCTTGCAAATCTTGTTCCCAGTATGTGCTGTCCCCAACTGCCCAACTGCAGAATGTGCTCCCTCACCCAGTTGCACGCAAATCGCCCACTCACCCCGATCCATCAATAAACTTCCCTCCCTGCCCTCTCCAGGTAATGTATATAAGCTCTACTTAAGCTATTCTCAGGGCTATCTGCTCTATTCAAGTGAGCTCTGAGCACCAGCATGCTGGACACTCAATAAACCCTTTGCTGTTGCATGAGATAGTCTGTTGGTGGTTTCCTCCTGTGAAGCTCGCCGGACATTTACTATAATGATTGAATGTAGAAGAGAACATCCAGTCAAAAAGGGATAGTTGATAGAAATAGGAAGATAGTACGTTTAGGAAGAAGTGTGAGTATACCATTTGGAACAAAAGTTCTTTAACAATAGGGTTTCGGTTACAGAGTTATTGTTAAAGTCAGCACATATGAAGAGTCAGTCACTATGATGAGCTGGGAAAAAATGTAGAAAAGCAGATATCAATAGAGACATTACGAAATCAGGCAAAGTATAAAGTGAGTGATAGGATTAGACATTTTCAACAGGGTTGAGTTTGAATACATAATATTAGGAAGAAAAAAATATGTAGTCACCAATAGGATTGACATTTGAGAGCATTAGGCAACCTGGACATAGATGTTTTTAGTAATCCATGTTCACTTTCCATTTAGTCCTTCGTGCAATCATAACCGTGACCATTACATTATTTGTCCAGAATACTACTGTGATAAAATGTATATGTAGATCAGGTGACATGAGTATTTCTTCCACCATTTCTGGAAGCAATATATTCAAGACGTAAAATTAGTATTGGGGTTACAAAGAGGTGCACCCTGTGTCTATGAATTTAGAGATAAAGTACGAATAGACAATACAGTGAATAAATAATATAACTTGTTCCAACTTTAAATAATGGATTGAACTGATATCTTAAAAATTAAAGGAAATCTTATATTGATATACAATCATTCATTCCCACCAATTATACATCTAATGGTAATATTAGTGTTTTGGTTTATCATGAACAGTGTGTGAGTTTTGTTTCAAAAGTGATTATGGAAATCGAAAATAATATGTTTGGAAAGAAGTCTCATGAATAGACCAGTCAGGAAACCTGGAGGAATGCATATGTTGTAAAGCAGGAAGCGATTGAAATTGAATCAAATGCCTATAAATTTGCTAATTTGTGGATGAAATATATATCCTATGATGTGCATAAACTCATGAAATAGTAATGTACCATTGTTGAATAAAAATGAACGTCAAAATACACATCATGTCCCATAGGAATCTACTGGCATTGATTTTAAACTGGGTCAGTTACTGTAGAAATATTAAAATTCTCGTGCATTATTCACCGAATTTAGTTGTCTTTTTTTTTTTAATTTATATATATGGTTGCTCAAAACATTACATAGTTCTTGATAAATAATATTTCACACTTTGATTTATGTGGGTTATGAACTCCCATTTTTGCCCCGTTTACAGATTGCAGAATCACATCAGTTACACATCCATTGATTCATATATTGCCATACTAGTGTCTGTTGTATTCTGCTGCCTTTCCTATCCTCTACTATCCCCCCTCCCGTCCCGTCTCCTCCTCTCTTCTCTCTCTACACCCTCTACAGTAATAAATTTCTCCCCCTTGTATTATTTTTCCCTTTCCCCTCACTTCCTCTTGTATGTAATTTTGTATAACCCTGAGGTTCTCCTTCCATTTCCATGCAGTTTCCATTCTCTCTCCCTTTCCCTTCCACCTCTCATCCCTGTTTAATGTTAATCTTCTTCTCATGCTCCTCGTCCCTACTCTGTTCTTAGTTACTCTCCTTATATCAAAGAAGACATTTGGCATTTGTTTTTTTAGGGATTGGCTAGCTTCACTTAGCATAATCTGTTCTAATGCCATCCATGTCCCTGCAAATTCTATGATTTTGTCATTTTTTAATGCACAGTAATACTCCATTGTGTATAAATGCCACATTTTTTTATTCATTCTTCTATTGAAGGGCATCTAGTTTGGTTCCACAGTCTTGCTATTGTGAATTGTGCTGCTATGAACATCGATGTAGCAGTGTCCCTGTAGCATGCTCTTTTTAGGTCTTTAGGTTTTAGACCGAGAAGGGGAATAACTGGGTCAAATGGTGGTTCCGTTCCCAGCTTTCCAAGAAATCTCCATACTGCTTTCCCATTTGGCTGCACCAATTTGCAGTCCCACCAGCAATGTACAAGTGTACCTGTTTCCCCAGATCCTCGCCAGCACTTGTTGTTGTTTGACTTCATAATGGCTGCCAAACTTACTGGAGTGAGATGGTATCTTAGGGTGGTTTTGATTCACATTTCTCTGACTGCTGGAGATGGTGAGCATTTTTTCATGTACTTGTTGATTGATTGTATGTCCTCCTCTGAGAAGTGTCTGTTCAGGTTCTTGGCCCATTTGTTGATTGGGTTATTTGTTATCTTATTGACTAATTTTTTGAGTTCTTTGTATACTCTGGATATTAGTGCTCTATCTGAAGTGTGAGGAGGAAAGATTTGTTCCAAGGATGTAGGCTCCCTATTTACCCCTCTTACTGTTTCTTCTGCTGAGAAAAAACTTTTTAGTTTGAGTAAGTCCCATGTGTTGATTCTAGTTATTAACGCTTGTGCTATGGGTGTCCTATTGAGGAATTTGGAGGCGACCCCACAGTATGTAGATCGTAGACAACTTTGTCTTCAATCAAACACCATGTCTTGATTTGATATCAAGCTCATTGTTCCATTTTGATTTAACTTTTGTGCATGGCAAGAGAAAGGGATTCAGTTTCTTTTTGTTACATATGGATTTCCAGTTTTCCCAGCACCATTTGTTGAAGATGCTATCATTCATCCATTGCATGCTTTTAGCCCCTTTATCAAATATAAGATAGTTGTATTTTTTTGGATTGGTTTCTGTGTCCTTTATTCTTTACCATTGGTCTACCCACCTGTTTTGGTACCAGTACCATGCTATTTTTTTTACTATTGTTCTGTAGTATAGTTTGAAGTCTGGTATCGCTATACGGCCTGATTCTCACTTCCTGCTTAGTGTTGTTTTTGCTATTCTGGGTCTTTTATTTTTCCATATGAATTTCATGATTGCTTTCTCTATTTCTACAAGAAATGCCATTGGGATTTTGAATTGCATTGCATTACACATATAGAGAACTTTTGGTAATATCGCCATTTTGATGATGTTAGTTATGTCTATCTATGAACAGGGTACATTTTTACATCTTCTAAGATCTTCCTCTATTTTTCTCTTTAGGGTTCTGTAGTTTTCCTTGTATAAAACTTGCACCTCTTTTGTTACGTTGATTCCCAATTATTATTTTTTTTTTTTAGTATATTGTGAATGGAGTGGTTGTCCTCATTTCCGTTTCAGAGGATTTGTCACTGATATTCAGGAATGTCTTTGATTTATGAGTGTTGATTTTATATCCTGCCACTTTGCTGAATTCATTTATTAGCTCTATTAGTTTCTTTGTAAACCCTTTTGGGTCTGCTAGATATAGAATCATGTCATCTGCAATAGTGATAATATAAGTTCTTCTTTTCCTATTTATATGCCTTTAATTTCTTTTGTCTGTCTAATTGCTCTGGCCAGTGTTTCGAGAACTATGTTGAACAGAAGTGGTGAAAGAGGGCATCCCTGTCTTGTTCCATATTTTAGGGGGAATGCCTTCAATTTTTCTCCATTCAGAATGATGCTAGCCTGAGACTTAGCATAGATTGCTTTTAAAATATTGAGGTATGTTCCTGTTATCCCTAGTTTTTCTAGAGTTTTGAACATAAAGGAATGCTGTACTTTGTCGAATGCTTTTTCTGCATCTATCGAGATGATTATATGGTTCTTATTTTTAAGTCTATTGATGTGATGAATAACACTTATTGATTTCCGTATATTGAACCAGCCTTGCACCCCACGGATGAATCCTACTTGATCATGGTGCACAATTTTTTTGATATGCTTTTGTATCTGATTTGCCAGAATTTAATTGAGGATTTTTGCCTCTAGGTTCATTAGAGATATTGGTCTGTAGTTTTCTTTCTTTGAAGTGTCTTTTTCTGGTGTAGGAATCAGAGTGATGTTGACCTCATAGAATGAATTTGGAAGAATTCCCTCTTTTTCAATTTCCTGAAATAACTTGAAAAGTATTGGTATTAGTTACTCTTTAAATGTTTTGTAAAACTCTGCTATATACCCATCAGGTCCTGGGCTTTTCTTACTTGGTAGTGTTTTGATGTTTTTTTCTATTTCCTCAATTGATATTGGTCTGTTTAGGTTGTCTATATCCTCCTGACTCAATCTGGGCAGATCATATGACTTAAGAAATTTATCGATGCCTTCACCGTCTTCTATTTTATTAGAGTACAAAGATTCAAAATAATTTCGGATTATCTTCTGTATATCTGAAATATCTGTTATGATGTTGTCTTTTTCATCCCATATGCTAGTAATTTGAGTTCTCTCTCTTCTTGTCTTCGTTAGCATGGCTAATGTTCTGTCGATATTTTTTATTTTTTCAAAGAACCAAATGGGTTGACATGTCTGCCGCGCTTGCAGGCCGCTGGCCCTGTTCCGCCTGTCGGTTGCAGGTCTGCCTACCTTGCGGGAGCGGGTGGTGGCTCTGCTCTGGCCCTACTGCCATTGGGGTGTCGTGACTACCATGCTGGCAGATCGCTGGGCCTGTTCTGGGTGCGGGCAAAGGCTCTGCTCTGCCCCTACTCCAATTGGGTTGACGTGACTACCACGCCGGTTGGCCGTTGTGCTTGTACTGGGCGCGGGAGAAAGCTCTGCTCTGCCACTACTCCATGTCTACCATGGTGGCAGGCCGTTGTGCCTGTTCCGCAGGTCAGTCACAGGTCTGCTTTTGTTGCGGGCGTGGGCGGAGGCCTGCTTGGCCCCTACTACAATTTGGGTGACGTGACTACCACACCAGCTGGTGACTGGGCCTTATCCGGGCACAGGCAGCGGCACTGCTATTTCCCTACTCCATTTGGGGTGACGTGGCTACCACGCCTGCGGGCCTGATGAATCTTCCTCTATGTTTCTAGAGAGAATTACGGAGGCATATAGGAGATATACTCCTTTCGATCCTCATGCAGAGAATCAAAAGGCATCTGTCACAATGGCCTTTATTGGGCATGCTGCCTTGGATATTTAAAGAAAGTTACAATGCTTAGATGGATTACAAGATATGACTTTGAGAGATTTAGTCAGAGAAGCCGAGAAAGTATACTATAAGAGAGAAACTGAGGAAGAGAAGGGAGCAAAAGGACGATAAAAGAAACAAAAGATAGACTAAGGAGTTGACTAAGGTCCCGGTCACAACAACAAAAGTGCCAGAAATTAAGAAACAGGGAGACAGGAAGGGATACCTGGTCCCACGCCAGAGGCCACCCCTGACCTCAGATCAATGTGCCTACTGTAAAGAAACAGGACACTGGGTTCAAGAGTGCCCTAGAAAGAGGCAGCCAAGCCAGCCAGCCATTCTGACTCTTCAGCATGACTACGAAAGTCGGGGCTCAGATCCCCTCCCTGAGCTCAGCGTATCTTTTGAAGTGGAGGAGACCCCAGTAAACTTTGATGGGGATACAGGGGCAATAAACTCAGCGCTTAAGGCCCCATTGGGCCCTCTATCAAATAAAAGGTCTCTAGTTCAAGGGGCTAATGGCAGTAAATATCGGACTTGTACAACTAAGAGGATCATGGACCTGGGGAAAGGAAAAATCCATCACTCCTTTTTAGTAATTCCAGAATGCCTGGCCGACTTTTTCTGTACGTCATGGGGATGTGAGCATACAGGGGCTGCCTGATGGAACACAAACTCCTCATCAAATTCAGTACACAGCATTGGCCATATTACCAATTAGATAACCAAAACCGATGGCCCCCAGAGGGGTCTCTAGATCCTCAAATTCTGCGTGACCATTTTTTTTAAAGAGAGAGGCGAGAGACAGAGAGACAGAGAGACAGAGAGAATTTTTAATATTTATTTTTTAGTTTTTGGCGGACACGACATCTTTGTTTGTATGTGGTGCTGAGGATCAAACCCGGGTCGCACGCATGCCAAGCGAGCGTGCTACAATTGAGCCACATCCCCAGCCCTGTGTGACCTTTTTAACTTCTGCAAGTGCTCAAAAGGGTGAAAGGAGATTCCCCTATGGGCAGGCCTTTTCCATCCTTCACTCATATCCTGAACTATGCTTATCCAATAGATCCTCACCTTCAGCCTTGTGCTCCAGAGTCTCTGCTGTCACTCTCACCTCAGCAACCTGATTTCTCCCCTCCAATTATTAGATCAAAAACCCAAACCTCTCCCGGTTCTCAGACCATCGCCCCCTTGCTGAGTTAGCAGGTACTCAGGTTCTCATCCACCGACTCACTCCTCTCTTCTCCTGTCCGTGCCCGCACCGGGTCCCACCAGGTCCTCTTACCAGCTAACACAAAGCTGAAACTAGCAGAGGAGAGCCCTCAGACTCCTATCAAAGATGTAATGAAAATGGCCTTTAAAGTTGCTTTGTCATCACTGAAAACAGTTTACTAAAAATTTAAAGTCCCTCACATGCATTTTGGGATACTCACTCTTGTCTTCCCCTCTGCTCTACCTGTTCTGCAGCTCAAGTTTTTGTTACTAGGAAAATACCAAACCCCTTTCCCATTATTCTTTTACATCTCTCCTTCCTTATTCTCAGATCCTCGGAGCTGCTGTTAGCCCCACCTTCCCTGTCTTCCCCTTCTGTACCAGGCCTACAGAAAATTCTTAACTGACTTTCTACAGAAGTCTTCAACATGGCTGACTTTAGGACTTTCAGCAAAAGAGTCCCTATAAAAGAGTTCAATGTAGATAAACTTCCTCTTTTAGTGTTGCCTTGTTCTACTTGGCCACTGGCTAAAAAAATAAGCACTTCTATGCTAGACCCCATTACTTGTTTTCCACAAAATATATGAACAAGGCCTCTGGCCGTGAGCTGGGGCTTTACAGAGATGGCTATATTTCTAAGATAAAGAAGTTACCATCAGGGCTCCATGGTAACAGCTGTCAGGGGCGAAAAATAAGAAAGGTAGGAAAAAGCTCTTTCCCTCCCAGGTGTCCTTGAAAAGTTAACTTGCCCAGAACCGAGGAAAAAACAGAAACAACAACGGCTTTTTTGAACTTCTGCAGACTGTGAACTTCTGAGCCCCTTCCCTTACATGTTGGGTACAAAATTCTGAAACTACCTATACTTGAGTTTCAGGAGAATAATTGATTACAACAGAAGCAATGCCCTCTGAATATGGTTGCAACCAAATAGGACGGTTTCGCTGTCTTCTTTGCTATCTTAGGTGCCTTGCCTTGTCCGTCCCTACAACAGCATAATTGTATATAATTAAACATTGTTTATGTTTTCATGAAATGGTCAACAGATGTGATTAATTGTGTAATGGTGCAGATGTTTCCCAGAGTGCTCTATCATGATGCAGGTTCATTTGAAGATCAAATAAGGGGGCATACAACCCGTTTCAACTGGGAACATATATCCCTCACTTTAGCCATCCTATTCGGAATAGGAGTTGCTGCAGGGGTGGGCACAGGAACCACTGCCCTCGTCCATGGGACACAACAAATGACCCAATTAGAAGAAGCAATAGACCAAAACTAAGATATTAGATACCTCCATCAGAGCTTTGCATGAATTTTTAACCTCTCTCTCTGAAGTTGTTTTACAGAACAGGTGAGTGACACAAAACACACACACACACAGAAAAAAAAATAGCAACATATATGTCAATCAAAATTCATCATAAAATATATATCATCCACAGATCAAAAAATATTCATTTTACTGAACATGGAAGCTCACCCATTGGTTGAATATTCAGTTCCAACACGGTTTAGTAGGAGTGATCTCTTCTCACAATTTGTATCTGCCAACTCATCCACCTCACAAGAATGTATGTGTGGTACCAGGTATGATTCTATATATCCATATAAAAATATATGTGCTGAATGGGCTACAGAGAAAGGGAGACAGGAATTCACAATTTGTTAACTTTAAAAACACATGGAGAACTATTTCAACAAAAAATTGACTAGATTTAACTCCTACTCTGTATCATGCAAAAGGCAAGTCCAAATATACACCATGACTCCTCTAAACTGCTGGTATTTCTATTCTGTTTGGGTTATTTTTCTCCATCCTATTAGAAATAGTATTCAGAGTCTGATAGGGTATGTGTTAGTGTCAGGGATTCAGTATTTCAAATAGAAAATAGGAAATTGAATCCAATGTGTATGCAAATATATGCTACACAAAAATCTTCCCACTCTCATCCAGAACAATGCTTTAACATTACTTTCGCCTCAAGTAAGACACAATTATAGGAGAAGAGTTAGAAAATCTGTGAATACCTCTCTGGAATGGAAAATGCTCCAGATTTCACATCTTAGGTGGAGGTAGAGGACTTTCTAAAAGTAAGGGACAGGGTAAACACTCCACAAACATGGAGCTCTTCTGGCCTAAGGACTTTTTGAGAATCTCACTCTGAGGTTGGGCACTTGAAATTTAGGTTGTTTTCAGGAGCTTTATCTTCTTTTGTAGTGAGAACATCAAAGGTGGGTCTCCATCACTTTGACCTGAAGGACATGGGTTCTTATTTTCCAATTAACATGAAGCAGGAGGCCTGAATCCTCTCTTTGTTGGTAAACAGTGACCACTGGTGACTAAATGTCTCCCCATGTGAACTGTGAAGCCATTTTGTCCTCCTCCACTTTTTGTGGTGTTTTTCCTGCTGCACTGAGAGTTTAGTATTTGCTTCATAAAATACAAGGAGCCCAACTGAGACACAGTGCTGGAGGGAGTTATGTCATGTGTGGTGGGTCAGGGTGTGCAGGAGAACGCACCAACCAGGCTTCTATCCCTCATAGCTTGCCCCATTGCCCCCTTGTCCATATGACCCTTATTCTGAACATTGCCCTGAAACCTCTCCATATAAAAAGATGACTTTACAAATAAGGATCTGCTGGCTGCACCATGTCAGTCACAAGCCATTTGGAATCCAATGGTAGATCCTCATGGCCCTACTACTGATGTTTTTTCACACACCTGCCCACCAGTGCTCTAGGCCCACTACTCAGCAGACTCAAACGTACTGGCATCTCTTTTCTACAACATTTTCATGAAATCCAGTCAATCAAGGCACTGTCTGGTATACTCATGATCAGCAACAGGACATTCAAAGGTTCTCCAGTGCCACCTGGTCATGGAAATTTTAATAACTACATGGTATTCATCTAGCCATTGTTAAGGATGAAGTTGGAGGCACTGTGGGTTTCAATTCATTCAGAAACCATTAAATAATGAGGAGGCTCATTTTCAATGAAAGCTCTGGAGAACTCTCACAGGCAAGGCTTCCCAAAGAGTGGCCAAAAGGTCACATGAAGCCAGGTAAATTGAGGTCTACAATGTGAGGTCCATGTGTGTTTTGACACTCAACTATGGCTGCCAAGTCTTTCAGAATTAAATCATGTGTTATCCTGGCTGAGATTCTCAGGGCTCTGTGGAAAGCCACCCTGGGCCTAGATCTCAGTTTCCAAGGGCGACTCTCATGCGTGGCCTCCTAATATCCCAACACAATTCATGGCAATACTTCTCTGAGTTCAGTTCCAGAACGCAGTCTCTAAGGGGAATCCAACCAGAGTTCAAGCCCAGGTGGACCAAGATATTTCTTACAACCACCACACAAATGACCACAATTAAAACCAAAACACTCAAACAAGGTCCTCATCTTCTTCCATATAGTCACTCATCGTAACCTCTGGCTGAAGGTCTCCATGAATGGCTCACCCAAAGACAGTGTCCAAATAAACTCCCTTGCCCCTCATTTGCCTAAAGTCATGTTGGCCTGGACACCCTTCCTGTGAACCAGGAGTGATCAAATAAGCCTCCCGTTAATACTGCTCTGTTTCTCCAATTTGTGGCCTACTGACTTTCAATTATAGATTCTTTATGTGATTTGGAGTCATGCAAAAACCTAAGCACCTCTGCAGTGATTTGAAGAACTCATTTGACCCAAGGAATACCAATTCTCACTTGATGGAAGTCAGGAACCTAACAGAGGAAGACGAGAGACTTCATCCACAATGACTGACCTTTTGGCAATTATGGTTTTGGATGCACACATGGGATCATTCTTTAGATCCATCAACTGCTGAGAATCAAAGTCACAGCCACATACAAGGCCAAGAGGCTAATTCAGACACATCCCTTTCCAAAGCAATTAAGAAAGAGCCACAAGTGATGCCCATTCATTTCCATTTGAAAACTGTTTTCTTCAGGCTTCACAAAGGGGTGGCCTGAGGCAAAGACCTTCCTGATATTCAGGGCAACAGAACAATAGGTAAGCAAAAGGCCAAAAGCAGGGTATATCCACTGAGACTTTCCTGGTCACATTGATATCTGAGTTTTCTGAGATGCTGGCCATTCCCTTCAGCTATTCTGTACATGGCCAGGTCACAGACCTTGGAGTTGTTACATATCTTGGACACAAAACCATGAGCCTATTCTGGAGAGTGGCCAGAATTCAGAAGAAAACAGAGACTTAGGAAGGTAGTAGGTATTGCCCATCCATAAGGCAAGCCGCACTCTATTCATAAATTAGGCAGGATGCATAATGGGAAGCTTTCTACTAGACAGGACACATCCATTGTTGCATTCTCTTTTCTCATGTCTACAACCGCGGACACAGTGGGATACACAGACATAGAAACACTCATCTTGTCAAACGACTTACTAGAAACAGTTCACTTCAAATCAAACAAACCGCCTTTCGTACCTATTCTCTGAACATGAGACAAAACAACAAACCCACACTCACAAATGCACCTCCTTCCCTCAAGTAGGTCTGTGACTCTCCGGAGTTAACTCTGACTGGTGGGCCATATTATGTTCCCCCAAAATGGCGTGTCCTCTATCAGATCTGGTTTCCTTGACCAACTCTGTGAAGTTGTCAGGAAAAAGTGGCCAGCTACTACCTGCTTTCGCAGGAAAAGTATCTCTTCAGAGCTCTCCTGGTATTTGGCTATACTCACATCAGGAGGTACCAAGAAAGACTGACTCTGTCCTTGGAAAATCCAATCAAGTGAGCCCACAGGGACATGGACTGGGATTGCCTCTCGGTGTCTTGGTTCTTGGATAGCAAGTTCAGAGTGTTCCATCACCAAGGAAATGAGGTATGTCACTTTCCTTGGAACTGAATGAGGCCACTGCCTTGGCAACCACTTTGTCCTAACACTTGCTTCCAAAGGTCCCATGAGATGGAGGCTGCTCTTACTTCCTGGAACACTTTCACAAGTTAGAATGGTATATCAACCATAGACACCTGGGAACAGCTCTCCACACAGGTCTGGTTTAGTCCATCTTCTCTAAAATAAGTAGAGAGATGCTGATTCGGACACATCCCTTTATCCTGACCAGGTTGTTTGACTTGGAATAGGACTTTTGCTCTCTCAGGTCTTTCATACCTCCCTACAACTTCTCCAGGTATCATTTCTGCATGGACCTTTGAGGTTTTCAGCAGGTGGAAGGTCCCCTAATTCCCTGTATTTTAAGAACAACTCTGTTGCTGCTCTTCTGTAAAATGAGATTTAGGGAACAGTGTATGTTTAGGGTTAATAACAGGTTAATTTGGGTTAGGAATCATTCTGGGCGATGAATAATGGTATTGAGAACGTGCGATAATTACAAGAATATAGAGGTGAAATATCAGTATGGAAACAGAAATCTAGGTATGATTTGAAGCACAGGACCTTGTACCTTGGTATATTTAATGTAGAAGAGAACATCCAGTCAAAATGGATAGTCGGTAGGATTAGGAAGATAGTCGGTAGGTTTAGGAAGAAGAGTGAGTATAGGATTTGGACCAAAAGTTCTTTAGCAATAGGGTTTCTGTTAGAGAATGAATGAAAATTTCAGCACATGTGAAGAGTCAGTCACAACGATGAACTGGGGAAAATAAGTAGGAAAGCAGGTATCAATAGAGACATTATGAAATCAGGCAAAGTATAAAGTGAGTTATAGGATTAGACATTTTCAACAGGGTTTAGTTTGAATATATAATCATTGGAGAAACAAATATGTTGTCACCAATAGGATTGACATTTGAGAGCATTAGGCAACCTTCACATCGATGTTTTTAGTTATCCATGTTCACTTTCCTTTTAGACTTCGGTACAATCATAAGTGTGACCTTTACATTTTTTGTTCAGAATTTTACTGTGATAAAATATATATGTGGATCAGGTGACATGAGTATTTCTTCCACCATTTCTGGGAGCAATATTTTGAAGACATATACATTAGTGTTAGGGGTACACAGAGGTGTACCCTGTGTCTATGAATATAGAGATAATGCATGAATAGACCATCCTGTGAATAAATAATTTAACTGGTTCCACTTTAAATAATGAATTGAATTGATATCTAAAAATATATAAGAAATCTTATATTGATATATAATCATTCATTCCAACCAGTTATACATCTAATGGTAATTTTAGGATTATGGTTTATCATGAAGGGTGTTTGAGTTTTGCTTCATAAGAGATAATGAAAAATGAAAATATTGTGATTGGAAAAAGTCTTATGAAAAGACCAGTCAAGAAACATGGAGGAATACATGTGTTCTGAAGCAGGAAGTGACTGATCATTAAACAAATGCCTATAAGTTTTCTAACTTGTGGATGAAATATATATCCTATGATGTGCATAAACTGAAGAAATAGTAATGTACCAGTGTTGAATAGAAATGAACGTCAAAATACACATCATGTCCCCTAGGAATCTACTTGCATTGATGTTACACTGGGTAAGTATCTGTAGAAATATTAGAGTTTGTATTCACCATTCTATGAAGTTACTTTTCAGTACTAGGAAAGAAATATATATTTCAGGTGGATGATTATTTCTGAGTATAATCTTGTGGAAAGTTTGTTATAAATCCACATATATGAATATGAATGAATTTAGGGAGCGTATAATAAGACACATATATTTCATATTTTGAAAAATCTGGAGAGTATATATATATATATATATATATGCACGCACACGCACAGACATTAAAAAGTAGCAATATAGGAGATCCAACATGGTGGCGAACATGGAGAAATCAAGTCTCTGACCTCTTAAGCTGTGCAGGCATAGGGAGTCATAAACTGTCTAAATGCTGTTTGTTCAGAATCACTAGGCAATGCTGACCTGACATGGATCTGGTGCGAACAGTCTGGGCCCCTCAGAAAACACACAGAGCCCGGATCAGCTGCATAGAAGCTCAGATTTGCCTGCTTCTTGTGTCTCAGAACTAACATTCCCTCTGAAATAACTGGTCGGCCCTTCTGAATTTACAGAGGTAAAAGGCCACTGAATTGAAATGGGGCTTCGGAGACACAGTCAGGACCCATCCGTTGCATTGGTCACCTGGCAAAAGGAATGAACGGTCACCATTTGCATGGGATACCACCATGGAAGAGAAATGACGTCATGGGCAGAGGAGATAACTTCATTGAAACCAGTACGACAGGTGTGTAATTCCCTATGCATCTCTCTCCACACAGCGGGGAAACATTAAGGGCCCCTTCCAGCTCTCCTTTAAGGGGCCCTCCCAGGTCTCCCGTGAGAAAGATGGCCAGACCGAGGGAATCATGTGTGCTGTGGGACTCGTGGCATGGAATTCCCGGCTACCGCTCCCACCAGTGCTGACAACTGAGGTCTCTTACACCAGCTAATGTGGGCATGGATACCAGAGAGCAAGCAAATTCGCTGGGGGTTCCCAGCCCCAAGCTCTACAAACTTAGGGTCTGAGGGAGGCAAACAGGGAGAGAGTGGCAGGCGTTGATGAAAACAGGACTACCAGGAACAGAGACCTGACGTGTAGCAAGTATTGTGGTGAGTGTCACAGTTGAGCGGAGCCTGGCTTGAGGAAACACTAGAGAAGGTCCTAGGCACTCAGGATTGGAGACCTGCCCAGTCTGGGAGGAAGAGCTGCTGCACAGTGATTGGTTCCCACCTATTGAGAGGAGAAGCTTGGCCCAGTGAGCACAGCTCCACCTACTGGAAGAGAAGTTAATTGAACTCTATGACTGCATGTATTATTATTATTATTATTTTATTTTTACTTTTTTTCTTTCATTTTCATTTTTTGTTGTTGTTCTTTAACTTATTTTAATGTTTTTATTTTTTAAATTTTACTATTATTATTATTATTTTAAATTTTAATTTTCATTTTTAATTATCATTATTATTTTAAAAAAATATTTCTTTCTTTATTTTCTATTTTTTTCTTTTGTCTTTTCATTTCTTTTCTATTTTCTTATTCCCTCATCCTTGAATTCTACCTGCCTATTCTCATTCTCTTTAGTGACTTCTTCCCATCCCTTCTAATGTCTTTCCTTCCAAGCTTCAAATAAATTTATAAGAATAAGCAGTAACTCAGCACTCAAACAAACAAGAAGTAACATGAGCAGCATAAAAAAGCAAGAAAGAAAAGGAGTACAAACAATGAAGGATAACCTAAATATTCAGGAGGACCTAGAATCATCAGAAAAATGGTCATATAAAAAACTCAAGGAATACCTTAGACAGATGGAATGAAACCTTAAAGAGGATACGAGAGAGCAAATAAATACAGTGAAAGAACACATTGAAAATGAATTACATAAACAGATAAAAGAAGAAGTTAATCTTCTTTATCAGGAGATAGAGATTATAAAAATTCAAAGAATAATTCTAGAAATGAAGAAAACGATAAACCAAATTAAAAACTCAATTGAGAGTATCACTAACAGAGTGGAGCAAGTAGAAGACAGAATGTCACATAATGAAGACAAAATATACCATCTTGAAAAGAGTCTAGCCAACACAGAAAGGCTGGTAAAAAATCACGAGAAAAACATCCAAGAGATATGGGATAACATAAAAAAACCAAACTTATGAGTCATCTGGATAGAGGAAGGTACAGAGATTCAAACCATGGGAATGAGTAACCTGTTGAATGAAATAATTACAGAAAATTTTCCAGAAATAAAAAAGGAAACGGATATACAAATTGAAGATGCTTACAGGACACAGAGCACACAAAATCACAGTAGACCAACGCCAAGACACATTGTTATGAAGATATCCAATATACAGAACAAAGAGAAAACATTAAAAGCTTCAAGAGAAAGGAGGAAGATTACATTCAGGGGTAAACCAATATGGTTAACAACCTATTTTTCATCACAGACACTGAAAGTGAGAGGATCCTGGAACAACGTATTTCAAACATTGAAAGACAATGGATGCCAAACAAGAATTCTGTATCCAGCAAAATTCAGCTTCAGGTACGACAACGAAATAAAAATCTTTCATGATAAAGAAAAGCTAAAAGAATTTGCAGCAAGAAAACCACCATTGCAAAGTGTCTTGAGCAAAACACTACACGAGGAAGAAACGAAAAACAACAACCAAAACCATCAGTGGGAAGTGCCTCAGTAATGACAGAGGGCGGGGGAAAAGCTAATCATGGAGAAACAAAGTAAATTTAAAAAAACGATAAATATTCAAACATGGATGGCAGTAGAAACCATATATCAATAGTAGCTCTAAACACTAATGGCTTAAACTCTCCAATAAAGCAACATAGGCTTGTAACTTGGATTCAAAAAACAAATCCAACAATATGTTGCCTCCAGGAGACATATCTGAATGGAAAAGACATACACAGGCTGAAGGTGAAAGGTTGGGAAAAAATATACCATGCACACGGTCCTCATAAGCAAGCAGGGGTGGCCATCCTCAAATCGAATTAAATCGACTTCATGACTAATTTAATCAAAAGGGATAATGAAGGAAATTATATACTGTTAAAAGGAACCATTCACCAACAAGACATAAAAATTATCAATATTTACGCACCATTAAATGGTGCTGCAACGTTCATAAAACAAATTCTCCTCAAGTTCAAGAATGAAATAGACCACAACACAATAATTATGGGTGACTTCAACACACCTCTCTCACCATTGGACAGATCCTCCAAATAAAAGTTGAATAAAGAAACTATAGAACTCAATATCACAATCAATAACCTAGACTTAACTGACATATATAAAATATATCAACCATCATCAAGTGGATATACTTTTTTTTTAAGCAGCACATGGATCCTTCTCAAAAATAGACCATATATTATGCCATAGAGCAACCCTCAATAAATATAAAGTGGTGGACATAATACCATGAATTTTATCTGATTATAATGGAATGAAACTGGAAACCAATGAAAAAGAAGGAAGGAAAAATCCTACATCACATTGAAAATGAACAACATTTTACTGAATGATTAATGTGTTACAGAAGACATAAATGAGAAAATCAAAAAATTCTTCGAGATAAATGAAAATACAGACACAACATATCGGAATCTATGGGACACAATGAAAGGAGTTTTAAGAGGGAAATTCACCACCTTGACGTCATTCCTCAAAAATAGGAAAGAACAACAAATAAATGAGCTCACACTTCATCTCAAAGCCCTAGAAAAGGAAGAGCAAAACAACAGCAAATGTAGCAGAAGGCAAGAAATAACTAAAATCAGAGCGGAAAACAACAAAATTGAAACAAAAGAAACTATTGAAAAAATTACAAAACTAAAGCTTGGTTCTGCGAAAAATAAATAAGAACAATAGACCCTTAGCATCCCTTTATGTTCAAAACATTAGAAAAATTAGAGATAACAGGAACTTACCTCGACATTGTAAAAGCTATCTATGTTATGCCTCAGGCTAGCATTATTCTGAATGGAGAAAAATTGAAGCATTCCCTCTAAAATCTGGAACAAGACAGAGATGTCCTCTACCACCACTTCTATTCAATATAGTTCTCGAAACACTGGCCAGAGCAATTAGACAGATGAAAGAAATTAAAGGCATGAAAATAGGAAAAGAATAACTTAAATTATCACTACTTGCAGCTGACATAATTCTATATATAGAAGACCCAAAAGGGTCTACAAAAAAAAAAAAACTACTAGAACTAAGAAATTATTTCAACAATGTGGCAGGATATAAAATCAACATTCATAAGTCAAAGGCATTTCTGTATATCAGTGACAAAACTTCTGAAACGGAAATGAGAAAAAAAACACTCCATTCACAATATCCTCAAAAAATAAAAATAAAATCCTTGGGAATCAACCTAACAAAAGAGGTGAAAGATTTATACAATGCAAACTACAGAACCCTAAAAAGAGAAGTAGAATAAGATCTTAGAAGATGGAAAAATATACACTGTTCATGGATAGGGAGAACTAACATCATCAAAATGGTGATATTCCCAAAAGTTCTCTATAGGTTTAATGCAATGCCAATCAAAATCCTAACGGCATTTCTTGTAGAAATAGAGAAAGCAATCATGAAATTCATTTGGAAAAATAAAATATCCAGAATATCAAAAGCAATTCTAACCAGGAAGTGTGAATCAGGCGGTATAGCGATACCAGATTTCAAACTAAATTTCAGAGCAATAGTAACAATGACAGCATGGTACTGGTACCAAAACAGGCGGGTGGACCAAAGGTACAGAATGGAGGACACAGAGATTAATCCACAATGCTACAACAATCTTCTATTTGATAAAGGAGCTAAAAGCATCAATGGAGGAAGGATAGCATCTTCAACAAATGGTTCTGGGAAAACTGGAAATCCATATGTAACAAAATGAAACTGAATCCCTTTCTCTTGCATGCACAAAAGTTCACTCAAAATGGATCAAGGACCTTGATATCAAATCAGAGACATGGCGTCTGATAGAAGAAAAAGTTGGCTACGATCTACATACTGTGGGGTCGGGCTTCAAATTCCTCAATAGGACATCCATAGCACAAGAGTTAATAACTAGAATCAACACATGGGACTTACTCAAAGTAAAAAGTTGTTTCTCAGCAAAAGAAACAATAAGAGAGGCAAATAGGGAGCCTAAATTCTGGGAACAAATCTTTACTCCTCACACTTCAGATAGAGCCCTAATATCCAGAGTATACAAAGAACTCAAAAAATTAAACAATAAGATAACAAATAACCCAATCAACAAATGGGCCGAGGACCTCAACAGACATCTCAGAGGAGGACATATAATCAACAAGTACATGAAAAAATGCTCACCATCTCCAGTAGTCAGAGAAAGGTGAATCAAAACCACCCTAAGATACCATCTCACTCCAGTAAGATTGGCAGCCATTATGAAGTCAAACAACAAGTGTTAGTGAGAATGTGGGGAAACAGGTACACTTGTACATTGCTGGTGGGACTGCAAATTGGTGCATCCAATTTGGAAAGCAGTATGGAGATTTCTTGGAAAGCTGGGAATGAAACCACCATTTGAGCCAGCTATTCCCCTTCTCGGTCAATTCCCTAAAGACCTAAAAAGAGCATGCTGCAGGGACACTGCTACATCGATGTACATAGCAGCACAATTCACAATAGCAAGACTGTGAAACCAACCTATATGCCCTTCAATAGATGAATGGATAAAAAAAATGTGGCATTTATACAGAATGGAGTATTGCTCTGCATTAAAAAATGACAAAAAATCATAGATTTGCAGGGAAATGGATGGCGCTAGAGCAGATTATGCTAAATGAAGCTACCCAATCCCTTAAAAACAAATGCCAAATGTCTTCTTTGATATATGGAGATTAACTAAGAACAGAATAGGTATGAAGAGGATGAGAAGAAGATTAACATTAAAACAGGGATGAGAGGTGGGAGGGAAAGGGAGAGAGAAGGGATATTGCATGGAAATGGAAGGAGACCCTCAGGGTTATACAAAATTACATACAAGAGGAAGAGAGAAGAAAGGGAAAAATAATACATGGGGAGAAATTTATTAAGGTAGAGGGGGTAGAGAGAGAAGATGGTAGGAGAGGGGAGGGGAGGGGGGATAGTAGAGGATAGGTAAGGCAGCAGAATACAACAGACACTAGTATGGCAATATGTGAATCAATGCATGTGTAACTGATGTGATTCTGCAATCTGTATACGGGGTACAAATGGGAGTTCATAACCCACTTGAATCAAAGTGACAAATATGATGTATCAAGAACTATGTAATGTTTTGAACAAGCATAAATAAAAATTTAAAAAAAAAAAGAAAACTAACTTCGGTGAATGATGCACGCGAATCCTAATATTTGTACAGTAACTGACCCAGTTTAACATCAATGCAAGTAGATTCCTATGGTACATGATGTGTATTTTGACGTTCATTTTTATTCAACACTGGTACATACTATTTCATCAGTTTATGCACATCACAGGATATATATTTCATCCACAATTTAGCAAATTTATAGGCATTTGTTTCACTTTCAATCACTTCCTGCTTCAGAACACATGGATTCCTCCATATTTCTTGATTGGTAATTTCATGAGACTTCTTTCCAAACACATTATTTTCGATCCATAATCACTTTTGAAGCAAAACTCACACACACTTCATGATAAAAAATAACCCTAAGATTACAATTAGATATATAACTGGTTGGAATTAATGATTGTATGTCAATATATGATTTCTTATATATTTTCAGATAACAATTCAATCCATTATTTAAAGTGTAACCAGTTATATTATTTATTTACAGTACGTTCTATTCATGCATTATCTCTATATTCATAGACACAGGGTACACCACTTTGTACCCCCAATACTAATTTATATGTCTTCAAATATTGCTCACAGAAATGGTGTAAAAAATACTCATGTCACATGATCTACATATATATTTTATCACAATAATTTTCTGGGCACAAAATGCAAAGGTCACACTTATGATTGTACCAAATCCTAAATGGAAGTTGAATATGGATTACTAAAAACTTCCATTTCCAGTTTGCCTAATGCTTTCAAATGTCATTTCTATTGGTGACTACATATTTGTTTCCTCCTAAAATTATGTATTCAATCTCGATCCTGTTGAAAATGTCTAAACCTATCACTCACTTTACAATTGCCTGATTTTGTAATGTCTCTATTGATATCTTCTTTCCTATATTTTCCGCAGTTCATCATTGTGACTGACTCTTCGCATGTGCTGACATTTACATTCACTGTATAAATGAAACCCTATTGCTAAAGAACATTTGATCCAAATTTTATACTCACTCTTCTTCCTAAACCTACCGACTCTCTTCCTTATCCTACCCACTATCCCAATTTGAGTGGATGTTCTCTTCTACAATCAATCTTCCAAGGTACAAGGTCCTATGCCATTGATTATCAATTTATCTGAGACAACCGTGCAGAACATAATTAAAAGCTAAGTATCCCAATCAAGGGCCTCATTCCCTTCTGGGCTACAAATCTTACCTAGATTTCTGTTTTCATACTTATATTTCACCTCTATAGTTTTATAAATATCACAGGTTACAATACCATTATTCATCCATCAGAATGATTCCGAACCCAAATTGAACATGTTATTAACCCTAACCATACACTGTTCCCTCAATCTAACTTTACAAAAGAGAAGGGACAGGGTTCGTCTTGCAATACAGCAATGTAGGGGATCTGCCACCTACTGAGAACCTCAAAGGTCCATGCATATTTGATCCCTGGAGAAGATGTAGGCAGCTATGAAAGACCTGAAAGACCAAAAGTCATCTTCTATGGCAAACAACCTGTTCAGGATGAAGGGTTGTGTCTGAGTAAGCCTCTCTCTTCTTAATGTAGAGAAGATGGACCAAACCAGGCCTATGAGGAGAGCTGTTCCCGCAAACTGGTGTGGCCAATTTGGAAAGCAGTATGGAGATTCCTGGGAAACCTTGGAATGGAACCACAATTTGACCCAGCTATTGCCCTTCTCGGACTATTTCCTGAAGACCTTAAAATAGTGTATACCTCTGGGATACTGCCACATCGATGTTCTTAGCAGTACAATTCACAATTGCTGCACTGTGGGCCCAACCTAGATGCCCTTCAATAGATGAATGTATAACAAAAATGTGGCATTTATACACCATGGAGTATTACGCAGCACTAAAATATGACAAAATCATGGAATTTTAAGGGAAATGGATGGTAATAGAGCAGATTATGCTTAGTGAAACTAGCCAATCCCTAAAAAACAAATACCAAATGTCTTCTTGGATATAATGAGAGCAACTAAGAACAGAGCAGGGAGGAAGAGCAGGAAGAAAAGATTTACATTAACAGAGACATGAGGTGGGAGGGAAAGGGAGAGAAAAGGGAAATTGCATGTTAATGGAGGGAGAACCTCATTGTTATACAAAATTACATATAACAGGTTGTGAAGGGAATGGGAAAATAAACAAGGAGAAAAAATAATTACAGTAGATGGGGTAGAGAGAGAAGATGGGAGGGGAAAAGAGGGGGGATCATAGAGTATAGGAAAGGTAGCAGAATGCAACAGTAACTAATAGGGCATTATGTAAAAATGTGGATATGTAACCAATGTGATTCTGCAATCTTTATTTGGGGTAAAAATGGGAGTTCATAACCCACTTGAATCTAATGTATGAAATATGATATGTCAAGAGCTTTGTAACGTTTTGAACAACCAAAAAAAGAAAAAAAAAGTAGCCATGTATATGCCAATCGAAAATCATCATGATATATATATATATATATAATCCACAGATGCAAAAATATTCATTTTACTGAACATGGATTTATGTATAATATTATTGAACTAGGAAGCTCACCCATAGGTTGAATTTTCAGTTCAAACAGCGTTTAGGAGTAGTGATCTCTTCTCACAATTTGTATCTGCCAATTCAGCCACCTCACAAGTATGTACGTGTGATACCAGGTAGGATTCTCTATGTGCATATAAAAATAAGTGTGCTACAGAGAAAGGGAGACAGGATTCCCATATTTGTTAACTTTAAAAACACATGTAGAATTATTTCAACAAAAAATTGACTAGATTTATAGCTCCTATACTATATAATGCAAAAGGCAATTCCAACTACACACCATGCCTCCTCTGAACGGCTTGTATTTCTATTCTGCTTGGGTTATGTTTCACCATCATATTAGGATTATTAGTCAGAGTCTAGTAGGGTATGGGTTAGTGTCAGGAATTCAGTATTTCAAATGGAAAATTGGAAAATGAATCCAATGTGTATGCAAATATGTGATATACAATAATCTTCCCACTCTCATCCAGAACAATGCTTTGACATTACCTTTGCCCCAAGTAAGACACAATTAGAGGATAAGAGTTAGAAATTCTGTGAATACTTATCTGGAATGGAAAATGATCAGGAGTTCACAACCTTGGAGGTGGTAGAGGAGTTTCCAAAAGGAAGGGACAGGGGTGATCACTCAACCTGATCTTTCATTAATATTGGGAGCCATCTTGCCTTAAAGCCATGGAAAGATAATTTTTGCTTTACTATAAATTACTGCAAATTCTGAACCTGCTTGGAATGCCTGCCCATGCCTTGAACTCACCCATGCCTGTCTTACTGACCAGATCACAGCCCTCTCTGAAACCTTACTGACACCTCATAAATATTGGCCTTCCCTGGCCAGACAACGACCCTCTCTGAGGCTCTAATGGTCCTCATAATTTCTGATGCTGGGGCCAGCAAATAAAAAATGTTAACTACAGTTAGTGTGATGCTTGTCAAAGTTCTGTTTTCTGATACTCCCTTTTTGTGTAACTTTTTGGGCTATAAAGCTGGGGTGTAGGAAAGGTGGGGATGCTGTCTTTTTCCCGCCGTTTTGAGAAGGAGAGTCAGCCTAGCCGGTTGAACTAATAAACTTGCCTTAATTTGATTTTAATTGGAGTCAGTGGTCTTTTCTTGCATCCTGGTCTAACATTTTGGAGTTCCCCAGCGAGATGACGTGACCAGATCACAAGACCAGACTGCTGGAAATTCTGACGCTGGCCTTTCCTCCAGGGCTCAGGGCTGGAGAGTCAAGTTCCAAAGCCTTGGAGTGAGCCTTTGGTCCAGGGAGCACTGCAGTGAACCATCACACTAAAACTATTAGCAAGCACCTGGTGGAGGAGGCCTCCATTGGTAGGTGGTGCCTTTATAACATCTGATATCTGGTTAAGGGAGATGTCTTCTGATTACAGAGAGGTGGCCTGGGGAGGCTCACATGTACTCCTGTCCAGGACAGTAACAAGAATTGTTCTGTCCTCTGTTCTGTTCTGTATGGAATTTCTCTGAAAGGGTAGAAAGGTGCAGCCGGGCACGCAGGAGCTCCTACCCCGGAGCTTCAGCAAGACATTTCATTGCTCCTCAGTTTTTCTGTATCTTCACCAGGTTTCTGTTTCTTTGTGTTTTGTTTTGTGTTCTATATGTTTTTTGTTTGTTTGTTTTTGTGCATTTTGTTGTTTGATTTCTGTGGTAAAAACTTAAGGATATTGGACGTAAAAATGGGTAATAAAGCAAGTAAGCCTTACACCCTTTGGACTGTGTTCTAAAAAACTGTGATGAAGTTTACCCCCCTTTGTTAAGCAGGATGAGAAAAGCCCCTAGCTGGCAGCCTGGAACTCACCCACTGCAGAGGGCAATGCCTGCTGGCCACCAAGGAACAGAGTATCTCCCAGGTTAACAATGGAAACTCCTTTAAAACCCCTTGTTGCTCCAGTTCAAGAGAGTCACAACCTTTGGGCAGAGTCCCTTGTGTTTCTGCTTTGTTAGCAAAGCAGCAAACCTCCCTTTTTATTTTTCTCAAACCCTGTCCTCATTATTAAATAGGTATTAATTCGCTTCAAGGTCAGAAACCGAAATTTAAGTTACAAATTTTGATAACCCCCCGACCCTGGAACTTTTTGAGAGCTGACTACTGAAATGTTAGGAGATGGAGCGAGATTGGGGTGGAACCAAACCAGAGGAGCTAGTCCCATAAGTAAAAAGAGGGACTGAGGGACTCCCAGCATCTACCAATGCCCTGCTGCTTCAAGGAATTCCTTCCTTCGTTCCCTGCACTGTAAGGATTATGCCACCTCTGTCTTCTTAAAAAAAAGAAAAAGAAAAAGGAGACACTAAATGCAGTAAAGTCACCATGGAAACCCTTGATATTACATTTCAGGTTGCCCTCTGTGAAAACATCTGATCCCCTTGTGAGGACATCTATCCTGCCACTGGTGTAGGAAATTTTTCTCTTATCTGCTCTGTTTTTAAGGCTTCTGTCTGTCAGCCATAGTCTGGACCTCCTTTCTGTCTGTCTTGTGTCTTTGTTTCTGGCCCTTTAAGACATGTGCAATAATGTGCTGATATTATAAATTGTTTCTTGGGAATTATATTAGTTCAATGTGTGTCTAAATGATGATGTTTTATTGTAACAATCTGGTATCTGGATGGGTTTTTGTAGCATTGCTCAATCTTGCAGTTAAAAGTCGGGTTTAGGTAATTGTTTAGTTTATGATTTCAGATAATTCATGCCAGATAACTTAAATACTTAGGATGGAAAACTAAAGCACTCTACTTCCAAGTTGGCAAGTAACTTCCCAAACATTCAGTTTTATTTGTCACTAATTTTGAATTGGGTAGACTGAGAAAATATCACAGTGTGTACCAGTGCATTAATTTGGAGAAGGATAGTAAATCATAGTATGGTATCTGTTGACAAAACAAGATGTAAAGATATAAAATTTTGTGAATTTCATCTTAAAATTGTATCATAATTTTCAACATCCGAACCTCAAAATTATGGTTAAAATGCCTTAGGCCTGAGGTGTCTGCTCAGAATAGCAGTTTTTCCCAGCTCCTTTCAGACCTCAGCCAGGACTTTTGTTGAAATGCAAATGAAAGAAGCCTGCAAGCTCAGTAGGAGACTGATCTGAGGCCTAAGGCAGGAAAAAAGGAAAATTGTATGGTATTTACTAATTACTGGCCAGTCATATTTTCTAGGACTCTTATTTTTTTCCTTAGATTCTGTATTCTTTTTTGAGCTCATGAATTTGATCCTACAGACCTAGGTTAATGTTATTCTGATCAGCTCTATCTTTGACCAACAGTGGAGTTTTTGAAACATTGCAATGGAGATTTCAACTGCAAAAAGCTACAAGGCCTTTACTATTATTATGTGTGCACACTTTTGTTATGTGTTGTATGTATATATATACATATATCCCTATATCATATATATGTTATACAAATTAACACATATAAGGAGCACTCATAAAAAAAGCACTCATAAAAACAAATTTTAAAACGTGGATCCAAAGATCTTTAATTCACGTGATTTAATTGGTACAATTTAAATTGGATAAACAGATAAAAATAAATGTCTTTAAATTTAACCTTACAAGTTTTTCTAGGTGTTCAAAAATCTAATAAAATATTAATGCCTACAAAAGGTCTAATATGCCTTGGTTCTAGGACTTTTTCTTCAACAAAAAATGGTACACTGTTCAATACATTTGTCTAATATTTTGATAAATAAGTAAAGTAAATTTGATATGGGATTACTCATTCATGAGTACTTTTGTTAGATATCTGATTGATTTACTAAGGTCTGTATAAGTTTGTCCTAAAGTCTGTATAAGATTGTAAAAATCAGTCATGTGTTAAAGAGACAAAAATTTCTTAAAACATAAGTTTACCCATAACATTGTGGTTATTAAGTTTTATTTTTCTAGAGCAAGCAACCATAAAAATTAAACAACTGATTAAATAAGAACTGTTATTTTAGAACACTGTACTGCCATTTCTTTAAAAGCTAAACTTGGTTAATGTAGAAAAATCAATGCAATTGTGATGCTATTAATGTGCTCATATCTTCCAGGTATACAAGTCTGTAAGGTAGAAACTTTAAAAGAGCATTATATCAAGCTGGTGTTCTGAAGTTGTATGGTAAAAAAAAATATATATATATATATATATATATATATATATATATATATATATATATATATATATATATATATATATTGGGATTTATTTACCTGTTGTCAATAAGATATGTAAACTTTTATGTTACTTTTTATATTGGGGAACAATTTAAATGTATTTTAAGTTAATGAGAGCCTAATGTATGTAAAGGTTAAAAACTTTCAGCCTTTTTTTAATTCATGTTTTAAATGCTATATCATATGGTGTTAGCTAATGTTCATGTGACCTCAAACAATTTATGTAAACTTTGTAAAATGATATTTAAAAAACAAAGATTAGCTTTAGAATTAAAACACTTAAGATTAATAAAGAGCCCTTCCTTACCTGAGATAAGGCTCTGTGTCCCATCTTATTATGTGAGAATGACTACGAAAGCAGTAGGTCAGATGTTATTTCATTTAAAGATATTTTCAAAAGTTTTTTTTTTCCTGTCAACATTACTAGCATCTCAAACAGAGGATATAATGTATAACTCAGCCAAAAATTTTAGGGTAGCTATTACACGAACTAAGTTTGTTTACTGTTGTTAATTTTATTTTGTAATTTCCTTATGGGTGATATAAAGATTCCCTGTTAGTGTTTTACAGAAGTGTTGCTTTAAGAACACAACATTGGTTAATTTAAGATAATTAGCCATCACCTACAAGACAGACAGAATAATACAGATCCCAAATAATAAAAAGATAAATAATTTTAAATTATAGACATTAAAGCCCAGTACTCTTAATATAAGTCTGTTAAAATTTATTTGATGGATGTTTAAGATTAGGATTTAAAATTAAAGTTATATGAAAAGGGACAAGAAAACCAATATTTGGCTCTTGCCCTCTGAGTCAGTCTGTATCCAGGGAACAGCGGACTTCTCTAAAGAGCTTTGCAACTCTGAACCACATAACTTCCTGATCAGGGAGATTAATGAGACCACTGGAGAACAGAAAGCCAATCAGCGCATTTGCTACGAAGAGGAGAGTCATCAGAGAAGGGAGACATCCCTGATGCTTCCTAGGGAAGCCACATGGTCAAACAAGACCTGGACCCACCTAGCACAAATGGCACTAGCAGAACTGAGAAGCTGCTCTCAAGTTTCCCCAGGAATGACTCCCATAAAAGCTCAGCTGACTGTTCACAATAGATAGAAACAAAAGTCAGTTTGACTGCTTCATCTTAAACACTTAGAAAAGACAGTTAAAAACAAATTACAGCCATTCCTGGGCATTTTATATAATAATAGTAATAATAATATTTTAAGGTATACACTTTATGTTAGCCTCCCAAAATAAGTAAGACTAAAGGCTACAAAGAAGGATTCTCAGACAGGAATGCCTGATAACTATAAAAAGAGGCTATCAAGATTATCTGCCAGAGGCAGAAGTTTTTAGTTTAAGGCCTACAGATATTCTTAACCTAAACACATAGTCTTGGTATTTGTTAGTATGATTATGCAGCAATGAGTAAGAGAATTAAAGGTTTCTCTATTAGACACAGAGGTCATACTAGTAAAAGTATTTTGCAAGATCAGATGACATTAAATTATTAAACTGAATCTTATGGGGAGGGACAAATGTAACACTAAAAGTTAAATATTAAGTTGACAGTCCTGATAACTGGGAATATTTAAGACTGGTGAGGAAACTTCTATACAGTGACATGTTCCAGCTGCTGCAACATTTATTAAGTACTCATGTTTTTTTGTTTCTCTCATAGAAGAACCCATCCCCAGATGACTTTACTACCTTTTCTTCCCAATCCAGACTTCAAACCTAACTGACTTCTAAAAGGCGACTAATGTCCCTCAGGCGGTGCCCCCTCACGTCACCCTCTCTCAGCTCAGAAGAAGTCTAAATGAGTGACGCCTCTCTTCTTACAACAATGGAGACAAAAATAAATAGAATATCAATATAAGTAATTAATTAAGTCAGGTAAAATCAGGGAGACGTGTTTTTGGGTGAGTTCAAAAAATCGGGAGACTATTACCTGAGGGATTAAAATTCCCACAGTGCTCTTCCTACCCAATCAAATATATGAAAGGAACACATTAGAAAAGGGGGGAATGATTGACCCAACCTTATCTTTTATTAAAATTGGGAGCCATCTTGCCACGAAGCCGTGAAAAGATAATTTTGGCTTAACTATAAATTACAGCAATATCTGAACCTGCTTGGAATGCCTGCCCGTGCCTTGAATTCACCCATGCCTGGCTATCTGACCAGATAACAGCCCTCTCTGAAACTTTGTTGACACCTCATAAATATTGGCCTTCCCTGGCCAGACGACACTCTCTGAGGCTCTAATGGTCCTCATAAATTCTGATGTTGGGGCCAGCAAACAAAAATGTAAACTACCATTAGTGTGATGCTTGTCAGAATTCTGTTATTTTTAACCCCACTTTTGTGTAACTTTCTGGGCTATAAAGGTGGGCTGCTCTTCTGTTCCCGACGTTTTGGGAGGGAGAGGCAGCCAGGGTGGTGGAAATAATAAGCTTGCTTTAATCTGATTTTAATTGGAGTCAGTGGTCTTTTCTTGCGACCTGGTCTAAAAGGTAAACACTACACAAACCTGGAGCTCTGCCGGACTAAAGACTTCTTGAGAAAATGCCTTTGACGATGCGCACTCGACATATATGTTGTTGTCAGAAGCGTTAGCTTCCATTCAAATGAGACCATCAAAGCTGGGTCTACATCTATGAGACCTGGAAAACATTGTTTCAATTTTTTCAAAGAACATGAGGCAGCAGTGCTGACTTCTCTCTGTAGGTAAACTGTGGCCACTGAAAGCTAAGTGTCTCCGCATGTGGATTGTGAAGCCATTTGGTCATCCTCCAATTTTCACGGTGTTTCTTTCTACTGCACTGGGAGTTTGGTATTTGCTTCATGAAATACAATGAGTTCAACTGGTACACAGTGCTGGAGGGAGTCCTGTCACGTGTGGTGGGTCAGGGTCTGCAGGAGAATGCACCAACCAGGCTTCTATCCCACATAGCTTGATCCTTTGACCATAGCAACCTGATTCTGAACATTGCCCTGAAACGTCTCCATATAACAAAATGCCTTTTATGGAGAGGTTTCAGACATATAAGTGATTCCTGTCTGTAACATGTCAGCCACAAGTCATTTGGATGTCAATGGCAGAATCACATGTCCTGACCACAGATGTTTTATCACACACCTGCACACAACAGCTTTTGGCCCACTACTCAGCAGGCCCCAACATACTGGCATCTCTGTTCTACACCATTTTCATAAAACCCAGTCAATCAAGGCACTGTCTGGTACACTCAGGATCAGCAACTGTACATCCAAAGGTTCTCCAGTGGCAGGTGGCCATGGGAAGTTCAAAAATTTCATGGTATTTATCTAGCCATTTTCAAAGATGAAGTTGGAGAAACTGTGGGTTTCAATTCATTAAGGAACCATTAAATTTAGAGGAAGCACATTTCAATGAATAATCTAGAGAACTCTCACAGGCAAGGGTTCCCAAAGACTGGCCAAAAGGTCACATGAAGCCAGCCCCATTGAGGTCTACAATGTAAGGTCCATGTGTGTTTTGACTCTCAACTATGGCTTCCAAGTCTTTCAGAATAAAATCATGTGATATCCTGGCTGAGATTCCCAGTGCTCTGTGGAAAGCCACTCTGGGCTTAGATCTCAGTGTCCAAGGGCGACTCTCATGTGTGGCCTCCTAAAATCCCAACACAATTCATGGCAATACTTCTCTGAAGTCAGTTCCATAACGCATTCTCTAAGAAGAATCACACCAGAGTTCAAGCCCAGGTGGACCCAGGCATCTCTTACAACCACCACACAAATGACCACAATTAAAACTAAAACACTCCCACATGCTCCTCATCTTCTTCCACATAGACATTCATCATAAACTCTGGCTGGAGGTTTCCATGAAGGGCACAGCCCAATACACTGTTCAAAATAAGCACCCTTGTCCCTCATTTGCCTAAAGTCAGGGTGGCCTGGACACCCTTGCTGTGAACCAAGAGTGATCAAATAGGCCTGCCCTATATCTGATCTGCTTCTCCAATTTGAGGACTAATGACTGTCTGGTATAGATTCTTTATGTGAATTGGTATCATAGAAAACCCAAGCCCCTATCGGCTAGCCTCTGCAGGGATTTGAAGAAATGATTTGACCCAAATGATCCCTATTCTCACTTGATTTAGCTCAGGAAGCTTACAGAGGAAAGTGAGAGACTTCATCCACAATGACTGCTCTTTTGGCCATTTTGGTTTTGGATGCACACTTGGAAACTTTCTTTAGATCCATCACGTGCTGAGAATCTAAGCCACTGCCACCACACTGGGCCAAGTGGCTGTTCCAGACACATCCCTTTCCAAAGCAATTAAGCAAAGAGCCACAGGTGATGCCCATTCATTTCCATTTGAAAACTGTTTTCTTCAGGCTTCACAAAGGGTTGGCCTGAGGCAAAGACCTTCCTGACATTCAGGGTAATAGAAACATAAGTAAGCAAATGGCCCAAAGCAGGGTTTCTCCACTGAGACTTTACTGGTCACACTGATATCTGAGTTTTCTGAGATGCTCCCATTCCCTTCAGCTATCCAGTGCATGGCCATGTAACAGAGCTTGGACGTGGTACATATATTGGAAACAAAACCATGAGGATACTCTGGAGAGTGGCCAGTATTCAGGAAGAAAAGAGGAACTTAGGAAGATAGTAGCTGTTCACCTTCCATTAGGCAAGCCGCACTCCATTCTTAAATTGGGTGAGAAGAATGCTGGGGAGCTTTATACTAGACAGGACACAACTATTGATGCATTCGCATTTCAAATGTCTACAACCAAGGATGCAGTGGGATACACAGACATAGAAACACTCGTGTTGTCAAACGACTTTCTAGAAACTTTCCAGTCCAAACCTACATGAGACAAAACCACAATCTCACACCGACACCCACAACGGCACCTCCTTCCCCCAAGTATGACTGTGACTATCCTGAGTGTCCTCTGACTGGTGGGCCATACTATTTTCCCACGAAATGGCCTGTCCTATCTCAGATCTGGTCTTCTTTGCAAACTTTTTGAAGTTGTCAGGAGCCATGGTTGAGCCACTACCTGCTTTCTCAGAAAAAGCCGCTCTTCAGAGCTCTCCTGAAATTTGGCCATCATCACATAAGTAGGTACCAAGAAACACTGACTCTGTCTTTGGTAAATTCAAACAATTGAGACCACTGGGACTGAAACTAAGACTTGCTCTGGGTGCATGGCTTCCTGGATCCCAAGTTCAGAGAGTTCCATCACCAAGGAAGTGTTGTAGGTCACTTCCTTCAGGAACTGAATGAGGTCACTGCGATGGAAAACCACTTTGTCCTAACAGTTGCTTCCAATGGTCCCATGAGATGGAGGCTGCCCCTACTTCCTATGACACTTTCACAAGTTAGAATGGTATATCAACCATAGGCATCCGGGAACAGCTCTGTACACCGGCCTGGTTTGGTCCATTTAATCTACATTAAGAAGAGAGAGGCTGATTCAGACACATTCCTTCATTCTGACCAGGTTGTTTGACATGGAAGTTGACATGGATTTGACTTTTGCTCTCTCAGGTCCTTCATAGGTAAAAAGGTCGGTCAAAAGTCGGAGGAAAAGTCCACCAAGAGACTGTCTCATGCCACAGCAAAGGGTTTATTGGGCGTCCAGCATGCTGGGGCTCAGAGCTAACTTCAGAGGAGCAAAGAACAAAGAGCCCCAAGAACAACTTGAGCAGAGTTTATTTACATTCTTTAGAGTGGGCAGGGACTTTGCATACATCATAGCCTCCTTTAGCAAATCAACATACCACGGGAAAATCAAATAACAACCCAAAAACATGATTAGCACATTCATTGGCAGGAAGAGGTCGGACAGGGGGTGATTGGTTAGCCCTGAGAAGGGGTATACGTTTAAACTGATTGGTTGAAGCCCTGAGATGTATACGTGATTAGCTGCACGGTTTCTGGGAAGGGGTTGTTTAGTAACTAGGTGGTCAGGGAAGATTTCAACACACATCTAATTGGCAGTTCCGGGAATCGTCTTAACTGCCACAGGAATTTCAGGTTCTGAGTGCAGCTTGGAAACTTTACAAAACCTGGTTCTTTATGTTTCAATTTTAATTTCTTTTATTCTTTCATTTCCCACTCCTTTTTCTTACTACATTTAATCTTAAAAGTAATGAATCATAATTATTGCGGGGTCTCACACTCTATTTCTGCCAGTGGAGCGTATTTCTGTCTGATTACGATGAGTTTTTCCTGCCCAATTTGAGCCTGGAGAAAGGAAACTAAGCGGTTAAGCAAACAAGGTCCCACAGATAGCAACACCATAAGGATGATCAGGGGTCAAGCTAAGCCTGATAGGAGTGTAGTTAACGAGGGGGACTGGGTAAACCATGACTCAAACCACCCTTGTTGAATCTCCGTTTCTCTCTGGCGCTCTTCAAGGCATTTTCTCAATTTACTCATGGATTCTCTTACAACTCCAGTATGGTCAGCATAAAAACAACATTCTTCTCTCAGTGCAGCACAGAGGCCCTGCTCCCTCATGAAGAGGAGGTCTAATACTCGCCTGTTCTGTAAAACAACTTCAGAGAGAGAGTTTAAGGATTCCTACAGCACTGTGATGGAGGTCTCTAATGTCTTCCAGTCTTGATCTATTGCTGTTTCTAATCAGGCCATTTGTTGTGACCCATGGATGATAGCAGCTGTTCCCGTACCCACTCCTGCAGCAGCTCCTATCCTCAATAGGATAGCTAGAGTAAGGGACACTGGATGACAGCAAAATCAGGTTGTTTGTCCCCCTAGTAGACCTTAAAATGATTCTGCATCATAATAAAGAACCCTGGGGAGTATCTGCACCATTACACAATAATTTACAAAGCTGTCAAATACATGGGTTGAAATGCAAGGAGTTCTGACTGTGTGGAGATCAGTACAATTAAGGTTCCTTTAATTAGTTCCCAGGGGCAGGAGTCAACTGTACTCTGGACTGGGGAAGTAGGCAAAGATGGAAACTGGGAAGTATGAGATGGTAGAGGGGTTCTGGTAGATCTAGGCATGGGAGGTTTTGGAGGCTTAATTCCTGGCTTGAGGGGATTGGGCCCTATTGCTGTGGGATTTTCCTCCTTTTTAAGCAGGATGGTGAACCAGTGACCAACGTCATAACGAGGGCCGTAAATATAGAATCGCATTTCCCACGTATTTTCCATAGACCATGTTGTTCTGAGGTAGCCCCTTCCTTTGGAAGTGAAAGTTATATTGAGGGGGTAACATAGACTATTCTTTCCACAGCGAGATTTTGACACAACTTGGCTAGCGGCACATTTCTTGGGATCAATCCAGGTGTCATTTTTTCCAACCTGAATGATACTGTCTGGGGAGTTTGGGTTCAACCATGTAGCTCCCGTTTGTTCACAACCCCAAGATCTAAAATAAATGTCACTGGGTCCTCCACAGGTTTGGGCCTGTTTGCGACTTCAGAAATCAGCTGGGCACACATAAAAATCAAGACTGGCTAGTTTACACCTGAGCTGGGGAAGATGATATCCATAATTCATGGGGTAAGGTGGTCTATGTTGCCCTGGTTTGGGTTTGAGTGGGATCTGTGTGGAGTCCTCTATGTCAGGGAGATCCTAGTCAGAGAGGCCTATGGCAAGCTGACAAATGTCCAGGTAGAGAGATGGCCACCAAGTCCATAAGAGGGCTGTATGTGAAATAGACCACACTACTTGCCCAGTAGGATTTATAGCTGCCATTGTTGCTGAACAGGCTGATGGTGATTAGGACTGCTGGTGGTCAGGGGAAGAATCCATAGCCCTACCCACACGACGGACACGCAACTTGAGAGGGTTACCAGTCTGTTCCAGTTTCCAGCCGGATGCTGGACAGGGCGCAGGCTTGAGATGGGTGGCACGGATCCAGGAAGTGATTCCATCCACTTTCACCACTGTAGGTGTTATAAGCAGCACCTGGTATGGTCCTTTCCAGCGGCGATCCAGGGATGATACCTGATGCCGTCTCACATAGACGAAGACTCCCACTTGATATCGATGTGGGGTTCCCTCGTCTCCAGGCTGATAAGCAGTGGCCAACTGTTTCCACAGGTATTGCTGGGTGCTGTGTTTGTTCATGGGCTTTAAGTCTGTCAAGCAAGGGGGTGTGAAAGGAATAATTAAGTCTCAGAGTTGGGGTTAGGTCCCTTACTGGAGGAGGGGCACCATAGAGAATTTCATAAGTGGTGAGTTTACACAAAGAGGAAGAGGGTGTACTTCTTGCACGAAACAGTGCTTAAGGTAGGAGCATAGTCCAATTTTTTATGCCGGTCTCCAAGCTTAATTTCTTTAAAGTCTCTTTGATGGTTCTAATCATCCTTTCTACCTGTCCTGAGCTCTGGGGTCTATAAGCACAATGTAACTTCCAATTAATCTTCAGGGTCCTGGTGAATCCCTGACTTACCTGGGCAACGAATGCCGGTCCATTATTGGACCCTATTACCTTAGGCAGGCCGAACCTTGGAAAAATGTCTTCTAGAATCTTTTTGAGCACCGTCTGAGCCGTTTCTTTCTTCATGGGGAAGGCTTCAACCAATCATGAAAGTGTATCTACAAAGACTAGGGGATATTTAAGTCCATACCTTCCTGGCTTAATTTCTGGAAAAGTCCACTTCCCAGAATTGTCCTGGTCTGGTTCCTCGTAAGCGCTTCCCTGCAGGAAGCTTGGATGGGTAAGCATTAACTAATTGGCAGACTTGACAAGCTCTAGTCACCTGCTAAGCTATTTCTTTCCTCTGTGAGTCAGTCATTAATAAATCCTTTCTTCGGTCCTTTAAGAGAGCCTATAACTTCTTTGAGCTGAAGTGGGTGAGCTAGTGTACGTCTTTGACATAAAGGTGGGCTTTTTGAAATTTTAAACTTGGCTCTGTAGGGTCCCAGAGTTCTGTATCTGTCTCCTCACATGATAAGTTGCCTGAATGTTCCAGTGTGGCCAAGTCTCCTGAATGTTGATCTCCCTGGTGTGGAAAAAGTTAACAGAGTCACTCCGTTTAGGGCTGCCAATTAAGCTTCCTCATCTGCCCTTCTGTTTTTAACTGCGAGGAGGTCGTTTCCCTTCTGGTGCCCTGGACAGTGCACTATAGCTAGTTCCTTAGTGCCCTGCCCTGCTGAGAAAAGGTGGAGAATCTCAACTTTGTTCTTTATTTTTTTTCCCAGTGGAGGTTAATATCCCCCTTTGCTGGTAAATAGCCCTGTGCACATTAGCATTGCCAATTGCATAGCGGCTATCAGTGTATATGGTGGCCCTTTTGCCTGTTGCTAGTTCCAATGCTTTCGTAAGGGCAATCAGTTCTGCCTTTTGGACTTATGTCTCTTCTGGGAGACCAGAGGATCAGATGACATTAGTTTTGCTAACTACTGCTGCTCCAGCCTGCCACATACCATCTTGGAGGAAGCTGCTCTCTTTCGTAAACCATACGACTTCAGGGTGAGGCAGTGGCTGGATTTTTCAAGTCTCGTCCTATACTGGTTTCCTCTGACAGTATGTGTTGACACTCATGAGCGACAGGTCCTGATGATTCTTCTGGCAGCCAGGTTGAGTGGAGCAGAAGGTCCAAGAGTTATTCTGTCTTTGCTAATCCAGAGGCTCTGGTAGTGGTTTATTCTGGAGTTTGATAGCCACCTCTCTGGAGGTTGACAGATGATGCTCTCCAGGGCATGGGGGGCTATCATGGATAGCTTCTGTCCCAACGTTCATTAATGAGCATCTTTTATTAGAAGCGCTGCCACTGCTATAGCTCTTAAGCAATGGGACCACCCAGTAGCCACTGGGTCCAGTTTTTTTGATAAGAATGCTACCGACCTTTTCCAAAGTCCCAAATTCTAAGTGAACACTCCCCATGCTATTCCTTTCTTTTTCTCGATGTAGAGAGTGAAGGGTTTATCTATATCTGGGAGTGCTAAGGCCGGAGCAGATAGCAGCACTTTTTTTGACATTATCAAAAGCTTGTTGGTGCTCAGGGGTCCATTGGAATTGGGCATTACACTTTATCAGCGGGTATAAAGGGGCAGCCAGAGAGGTGAACCCAGGAATCCATCACCTGAAAAAGGCAGCAGTCCCAAGAAACTCTCTGAGTTGTCTCTTATTAGATGGGGGTGGTATCTGCACAATGGTTTGTTTTCTGTTCTCAGTGAGCCATCATTTGCCACCCCTAAGAGAATAACCCAGGAAGATTACTTCTTGCTGACAAATTTGGGCCTTTTGGCAGAAGCCCTATATCCAAGCCGAGCAAGCTCGGATAATAGTGCTTGGGTCCCAGACTTATAGTTCTCCTTGGTGTCCGCTGCCAGTAGCAGATCATCCACATATTGGAGTAGGGTGACTTCGGGGTGTGCAGTTCTGAAGTCGTTTATGTCCCTGTGGAGGGCTTCATCAAAGAGAGTGTGGGGGGGTTTGAACCCCTGTGGGAGTCTAGTCTAGGTTAGTTGGCCAGATGTTCCAGTTTCTGGGTCTATCCACTCGAAAGCAAACAGCAACTGACTGTCCTTATGTAGAGGCAAGCAGAAGTAAGCATCTTTTAAGTCCAGCACAGTGTACCATTCCCGCTCCAGATTCAGAGTGCTAAGCAAATTATATGGATTGGGTACTGTGGGGTGAATGTCCTGCACTCTGTTGTTGATCTCTCTTAGGTCTTGAACAGGACTGTAGTCCCTAGTTCCTGGCTTTCTTACTGGTAGCAGGGGGGTATTCCAGGCTGATTGACAGGGCCTTAGGACACCAATGGCCAATTATTTCTGAATATGGGGACTTATCCCATTCTTAGCTTCTTTGCTTAGAGGATATTGTTTAACACTGATTGGAGAGGCCGAGGCTTTTAATTCTACTACTATTGGAGGTTGTTTTACGGCTAGACCTAACCCAGCAGTTTCTGCCCAGGCATTAGGATAATCTTTTATCCATTTCTGTTGTAGTTTGCCTCTTTGATCAGTCCTAGGGGGCACGAAGTGTTGATGTTCATCTTCTACAGACATAGTCAATTCTCTGACTATGGGAGTTTTTACTGAAGGCTTTAGAACATCCACTTGGGGACCATCAGGGTTAAAAGTTACTCTATCCCCGAGTTTGGTAAGCAGATCCATGTGCATCAATGGGGCTGGGCATTCTTGGATTACTAGGAAAGAGTGGTGGACTTTTCATTTTCCTACTTCCATAATCCTCTTAGTTGTCCAAGCCCGATATGTAGTGCCATTAGCCCCTTGAACTAGGGACCATTTATTTGATATGGGGCCCAGTGAAGCCTTAAGGGCTGAGTATACTGCTCCTGTATCCACTTCAAAGTTCACTGGAGTCCCCTCCACTTCAAATGTTACCCTGAGCTTGGGGAGGGGATCCGAGCCCTGACATTCCAAGTCCTCTTCTAGAGTCAGCATGGCGGGCTGCCGTGGCTTCTTCTTTTTGGGGCACTCTTTGACTCAGTGTTCTTTTTCTCTTCAGTAGGTACATTCATCTGAGGCCAGGGACAGCCTTTGGCGTGGGCCCAAGTATCCCTTTCTGACTCCCTGCTTTTTAATTTCTGGCGTATTTGCTGCTGTGAAGAAAACCTTAGCCAATGCTTTTGTCTGCCTTTTGCTCCTTTCATCCTCCTTTTGTTCCCTTTCCTTCTCTCTCCTCTGCTCCCTCTCCTCCTCAGTTTCTCTCTTATAATATACTTATATACTTATACTATATACTTATAATATATATCTTATAATATACTATTTCAGCTTCTCTGTCTAAATCTCTTAAGGTCGTATTTTGTAACCCATCTAGACATTGTAACTTTCTCTTAATATCTTGGGCAGCCTGCTCAATAAAGGCCATTGTAACAAATGCCTTTTGGTCATCTGCCTGAGGATCAAAAGGAGTATATTTTCTATATGCTTCCTTAATTCTCTCCAGAAACATAGAGGGAGACTCATTAGGCCCTTGGATAATCTCTCTTACATTGGCCAAATTGGTCGGCTCTCTTGCGGCCACTCAGAGACCCGCTATTAGAGCCTGGAGATATGTGGACAGATGCTTCCCACCTTCAAAGGTGTTGGAGTCCCAGTTGGGTCGGTTCATGGGTCCATAGGAATGGAGAGAGAGCATCACAGGGGCTTCTGAGTTTTCTATTATCCGTCGCCGGTGGGTTCCTTTAGGTTGCCCAGCTTCCTTCAGGAGAGGAGGGGTTGCTGCTGCTGCGGGGAAGTCCCCTGGAGGGCTTGGGTCTGGCCCAATTGCCTCTAACAGTGGAGAGGCTGAGTCAGCGGTGGGAGGATCATCAGGAACTGTGTTGGGGGTTGGGGAGGGAGAGTAGACGATAAGGAGGGGGTGGAGTGTCCAGTCTTGTGACTCAGGGAGAATGGAAGGAAGAGGGAGAGGAGCGGAAAGTTTGAATGATAGGAATGTGGGGGAAGGGGTATATGGCTGTTGATCTGGTTGGCCACGTGGCCCCGGCTGAATGACAATATCTCTGAATTTTCAGATAAGAGGAAAGTGGAAGGATTCTTCTGGGGACATCCGAATTCAAGGATGGGCCATTCTGAAGCACAGAGAGTCTGCCAGGTACAGTGTTTTACTGAAAAAGAAAGATTCTGGGCCCTTGAGTGGACATCAGTGCAATGATCAAGGGTCAGGGACAGAGAAGAGGAAGTGCTTCGTCCCATAATGGGAGTTACTCAAACAGGGACAGTGAAGACACAAACACAACACAGACAAAGACAAACAGTAAACGTTTAACATGAGTCCAACACAAAGATTAGAACTGAGTAACTGGCAATGGGTTAGACAATAAAGACAGACAGTAAACTCAACATGAGTTCAGAACAATGACCAAAACTGAATTACCGGCAAAACCTGATGGGCTGGCAAATTGAATCCTGAAGCAAAACATAACCGAGTTGAGGAAACTACTATTTCTTGAATTCCCTAGTCCTCCGGAGTGTCCCTCAGGGACATGACCTTGGCTCTGTGACACGTCTGTCACCCCATAGGAGAGAGCTAATGCTCTTCACCAACAGCCACTTTGCCACGCCCTAGCCTGAAACCCGAAACCAGAAAGGGTCGTCTTACTTACCCCGAGAGGAGTCCCTTGAGGTCTTCCGTCCACCGCTGCCGGATATCTCACCTGGGGCCTCCAGATGAAAAGGTGCTGCGAACGTCAAAGGAAAAGACAACAAAGAGGCTTTTTCATGCATCAGCAAAGGGTTTATTGGGGGTCCAGAATGCTAGGGCTCAGAGCTCCCTTCAGAGGAGCAAAGAACAAAGAGCCCCGAGAACAACTTGAGCAGCGTTTATATACATTCTTTAGAGAGCTCAGGGACTTTACATACATCATAGCCTCCTTTAGGAAATCATCATGTACCACGGGAAAATCAAGTAACAACTCTAAAACATGATTAGCACATTCATTGGCGGGAAAAGTTGGGGCAAGGGGTGATTGGTCAACCCTGAGAAGGGGTATACATTTAAACTGATTGGTTGAAGCCCTGAGATGAATACGTGGTGAGATGCACGGCTTCTGGGAAGGGGTTGTTAAGCAACTAGGTGGTCAGGGAAGATTTCAACACACATCTAATGGGCAGTTCCAGGAATTGTCTTAACTGCCACAGGAATTTCAGGTTCTGAGTGCAGCTTGGAAACTTTACAAAACCTGGTTCTTTACATTTCAATTTCAATTTCTTTTATTCTTTCAGAACCTTACAGTGGAAGGTGAGAGACTTCATTCACAATGACTGCTCTTTTGGCTATATTGGTTTTGGATGCACACATGGGATCATTTTTTTGATCCGTCTGTTGCTGATAATCTAAGCCACAGCCTCACACAGGGCCAAGAGCCTGATTAAGACACATCTCTTTCCAAAGCAATTACTTCTCTGAGGTCAGTTTCAGAACTCAGTCTCTGAGGAGAATCACACCAGTGTTCAAGACCAGGTGGACCCAGTCATCTCTTCCAACCGCCACACAAATGACCACAATTAAAACCAAAACACTCTCACATGGCACTCATCTTCTTACATATATACACTCAATATACCCTTTGGCTAGAGGTTTCTATGAATGGCGCAGCCCAAGAGAGTGTCCAAAATAAGCTCCCTTGCCCCTCATTTGCCTAACCTCAGGATGGCCTGAACACCCTTCCTGTGAACCAGGATTGATCACATAGTTCTTCCTTTAATACTGCACTGCTTCTCCAATTTGAGGCCTACTGACTGTCAGGTATAGATTCCTTATGTGATTTGGAGTAATTATTAAACCACAGTAACTTTGCAGCACTTCAAAGAACTCATTTGACCCAAAGGATCCCTATTCTCACTTGGTGGAGGTCAGGAAACTTACAGAGGAAGGCGAGAGACTTCATGCTCAATGACTGATCTTTTTGCCATTTTGGTTTTGAATGCACACATTGGATCTTTCTTTAGATTCATCAGTCGCTGATAATCTAAGCCACAGCCTCAAACAGAGCCACAAGGCTGATTCAGACACATACTTTTCCAAAGCAGTTAAACAAAGAGCCACAGGTGATGCCCATTCACTTCCATTTTAAAACTGTTTTCTTCAAAACTCACAAAGGGGTGGCCTGAGGCAAAGACCTTCCTGACTTCAGGGTAACAGAACAATAAGTCAGCAAATCCCAATGCAGGGTTTCTCCACTGAGACTTTCTTGGTCACACTGATATCTGAGTTTTCTGAGATGCTTACAATTCCCTTCAGCTATCCAGTACATGGCCATGTCACAGAGCTTGGAGGTGGTACATATCTTGGACAAAAAACCATGAGCCTATTCTGGAGAGTGGCCAGAATTCAGAAAGAAAACAGTAACTTAGGAAGATAGTAGGTGTTGCCCATCGAAAAGCAACCAGCAGTCCTTTCCTAAAATGGGCAGGATGAATGCTGGGAAGCTTTCTACTAGACAGGATACATCCATTAATCCATTCTGTTTTCTAATGTGTACAACCAAGGACACAGTGGGATACATAGACAGAAACACACTCGCCTTGTCAAAGGACTTTCTAGAAACAGTCCACTCTAAACCAAACAAACCGCCTTTCCTACCTATTCTCAGAACATGAGGCAAAACCACAAACTCACACCCACACTCAAAAAGTCACCTCCTTCCCCCAAGTAAGTCTGTGACTATCCAGAGTGTCCTCTGACTGGTGGGCCATACTATGTTCCCCCAAAATAGCCTGTCCTGTCTCAGGTCTGGTCTCCTTGTCCATCTCTGTGAAGTTGTATGGAGCCTGTGCTGACCACTACCTGCTTTCTCATTAAAGGCCCATCTTCAGAGCTCTGCTTGCATTTTGTCATCCTCAAACCATTAGGTACCAAGAGAGACAGACTCTCCTTGGTAAATCCAAACAAGTAAGTCCACTGGGAATGGGACTGGGACTGGCTCTGTGTGCCTGGCTTCCTGGATCCCAAGTTCAGAGAGTTACATCACCAAAGAAGTGAGGTAGGTCATTTCCAACAGGAAGGGAATGAGGTCACTGCCTTGGCAACCACTTTGTCCTAACACTTCTTTCCAAGGGTCCCTTGAGATGGAGGCTGCCCCTACTTCCTGTGACACTTTCAGAAGTTAGAATGGTATATCAACCATAGACACCCAGGAGAAGCTCTCCACACAGGGTTGGTTTGGTCCATCTTCTTTATATCAGTAGGAGAGAGGCTGATTCAGACACATCACTTCATCCTGAACAGGTGGTTTGCCATGGAAGATGACTTTTGCTCTCTCAGGTTCTTCATAGCTGCTACATCTCCTCTAGGGATCATTTCTGCATCAAACTTTGAGATTCTCAACAGGTGGAAGATCCCCTACATTCGTGTATTGTAAGACCAACTCTGTCCCTGCTCTTTTGTGAAGTTAGATTGAGGGAACAGTGTATGGTTAGGGTTAATAACATATTCTATTTGGTTTAGGAAACATTCTGCGGGATGAATAATGGTATTGGGAACCTGCGATATTCACAAGAATATATAGGTGAAATATAAGTATGAAACCTGAAATCTAGGTACGATTTGAAGCCCAGAAGGGCATTGGGCCCTTTAGTGAGATACTTAGCTTTGAATTATGTTCTGCACAGATATCTCAGATAAATCGATGTGCAATGGCAGAGGATCTTGTACCTTGGATGATTAAATGTCCTAGAGAACATTAAGTCAAAAAGGAATAGTCGGCAGGATTAGGAAGGTAGTCAGTAGGTTCAGAAAAAAGAGTGAATATAGGATTTGGACAAAAGTTTCATTAGCAATAGGGTTTTGGGTAGATAGTGAACGTAAATATGAGCACATATGAAGAGTCAGTCACAATGATGAACTGGGGAAAATATGTAGGAAAGCAGATATCAATAGAGACATTAGGAAATCAGGCAAAGTATAATGAAATAGGGTTAGACATTTTCAACATGGTTGAGGTTAAATATATAATCTTAGGAAGAAAGACATATGTTGCCTCCAATAGGATTGACATTTGAGAGCATTAGGCAACCTGGACATGGTTGTTTTTAGTAATCCATGCTCACTTTCCATTTTGCTTAGGTGAAAGGTTAATTAAATAGGCACTTGTCACTTCCTGTTTTTCTGTATGCTTAACAAACCACTGTTGAAATTTTGAGAACTGTTTGCTAATTTTGTTCCCAGAATGTGCTGTCCCCAAATGCCAAACTGCAGAATATACTCCCTCACCTGGGTGCACGCAAACCGCACACTCGCCCTGACCCATCAATAAATTTCCCTTTCTGCCCTCTCCAAGAAAAGTATATAAGTTCTGTTAAAGCTGTTCTCAGGCTCTCTGCTCTATTCAAATGAGCTCTGAGCCCCAGCATGCTGGACCCCCAATAACCTCTTTGCTGTGGCCGAGTGTAAATGGTATACTGTTCTGTACTTAAAAGATGCTTTCTTTTGCTTGCCTCTGCATAAAGATAGTCAGTTGCTGTTTGCTTTCGAGTAGGTAGACCCAGAAACCAGAACGTCTTTTCAACTAACTTGGACTAGACTCCCACAGGGGTTCAAAAACTCCCCCACTCTCTTTGATGAAGCCCTTCACAGACATTTCAACAACTTTAGAACTATGCAACCCGAAGTCATTCTGCTTCAATATTTGGATGTCCAGCTACTGGCAGCCAACACCAAAGAAAACTGTGAGTCTGAGACCCAAGCACTATTATCTGAGCTTGCTCAACTCAGGTAGAGAGCTTCGGACAAAAAGGCCCAAATTTGCCAGCAAGAAGTAATCTTCCTGGGGTATTCCCTTAGGCACAGTAAATGATGGCTCACTGAGCCCAGGAAACAAAGCGTTGTGCAGATACCACCCCCATTTAACAGGAGACAACATAGAGAGTTTCTTGGGACTGCTGGCTTTAGCAGGTTATGGACCTGGGTTTGTGTTCTTAGCTGCTCCTTTATACCCGCTGTTAAATGAGAATGCCCAATTCCAATGGACCCTTGAGCACCAGCAAGCTTTTGATAACATCTAAGAACACTGACAATGAACTCCTCAACTTCAGTGAGCCCAGCCTGGAATTTCAGAAAGCCCTACACTATGTTAAAAATGTACATCAACTCAATCAACTTGGTTCAAAAAAACTGCAGGCATTACTGTAGGATCAAGAACAGAGTTTTAGACTAACTCACTCACAGTGAAAGGAAATAATTGAATGGGTAACAAAAGCCTGTCAGTTCTGTCAATTGGTTAATGCTTACCCTTCCAAGCTTCCTGCAGGAAAGCACCTATGAGGAACCAGACCAGGACAAATCTGGGAAGTGGACGTTTCTGAAATTAAGCCAGCAAGGTATGGACTTAAATATCTCCTAGTCTTTGTAGATACATTTTCAGGATGGATTGAAGCCTTTCCCACCAAAAAAATAAAAGAAAACCGGCACAAATTGTGGTCAAGAAGTTCCTGAAAGATATTTATCAAAGACACGGCCTGCCTAATGTAACATGGTCTGGTAATTGAACAGCCTTCATGGGCCAGGAAAATCAGGGGTTAGCCAGGACCCTAGGGATTAATTGGAATTTACATTGTGCTTATAGACCCCAGAGCTGAGGACACATTAAAAAAATAAATAGAACCATTAAAGAGACCTTAACGAAATTAAGCTTAGAGACCGGCATAAAAGATTAGACTATGCTCCTGCCTTATGCACTGTTTCATGCAAGAAATACTCCCTTTGTTTCTTTGTGTAACCTCACCCCCTATGAAATTCTCTATGGGGCCCCTCCTCCACTAAGAGACCTAACCCCGACTCTAAGACTTAAGGATCCCTTCCACACACCCTTGCTTGACAGACTTAAATCTCTTTTAAGAACTCAGCTATACCTGTGGAAACAGGTGGCTACTGGCTTCGAACCTGGGGACGAGGGGAATCCACGTTGATATCAAGAAAGAGACTTCCTCTGAATAAGATGACATCAGGTGTCATCCCTGGAACCCCACTGGAAAGGAACATTCCAGGTGCTACTTATAGCACCTACAGCAGTAAAAGTAGAGGGAATCACTTCCTGCATCCATGCCTCTCATCTCAAGCCTGTGCCATGTCCAGACTCTGGCTGGAAACTGGAAAAGACTGTTAACCCTTTCAAATTGCATATTCACCACGTGGGTAAGGCTATAGACTCTCTCCTTGGCCACCCGTAGTCCTAACGCTCATCAGCCCCTTCAGCAGCGATAGCTGATCACAAATCCTACCATACAAGAAGTATGGTCTATCTTGCATACAGCCCCCTTAGGGACCTGGTGGCCATCTCTCCACCCAGACATTTGTCAGCTGGCTATAGGTCTTTCCTATTAGAATATCCCTGATGAAGAGGATCCCATTAAAATTCCATTAAATCCTTTTCGTACCATAGATAATGGAAACAAACATTATGGTTGTAGGGACAGGCAAGCCAGATGCAGGTTGGCTAGCCTATATTAGTATGTTTGCCCGGCAGACTATCAAAGCCACAAACCGCCATGGCTGTGTGGGGGAAAAGCCGACTTCTTCTGTAAGTCATTGGGATTTGAGCATACAGGGGCTGCCTGGTGGAACCCAAAATTCTCATCAAATTCAGTACACAGCATTGGCCATATTACCACTTAGACAACCCAAACTGATGGCCCCCAGAGGAGTCTCTAGATCCTCAAATTCTGTGTGACCTTTTTAACTTCTGCAAGTGCTCAAAAGGGTGAAAGGAAATTCCCCTATGTGAAGGCCTTTTTCCTCTTTCGCTCACATCCTGAACTATGCTTCTCCAATAGTTCCTCAAACTCAGCCTTCTGCTCCATACTCTCTGCTGTCAGTCCCACCTCAGCAAACCTGATTTCTCTTCTCCAATTACTAGATCAAAAACCGAAACCTCTGCCGGTTCTCAGAGCATTGCCCCCTTGCTGAGGTAGCAGGTACTGAGGTACCCATCCACCCACTCACTTCTCTCTTTTCCTGTCAGTGCCCACACCGGGTCCCACCAGATCCTCTTACCACCTAACCCAAAGCTCAAACCAGCTTAGGAGAACCCTCAGACCCCTATCGAAGATGTAATGAAAATGGCCTTTAAAGTTTCTTTGTCATCACTGAAAACAGGTTACTAAGAATTTAAAGTCCCTCACAGGCTTTTTGGGATACTCACTCCTGTCTTCCTTTCTGCTCTACCTGTTCTACTGCTCAATTTATGTTGCTAGGAAAATCCCAAAACCCTTTCCCATTATTCTTTTACATTTCTCCTTCCTTATTCTCAGATCCACGGAGCTGCTCTCACCCCCCGCCTTCCCCGTCTTCCCCCTCTGTACCAGGCCCACAGAAAAATCTTCACTGAACTTCTCCAGAAGTCTTCACCATGGCTGACTTTAGGACTTTCAGCAAAAGAGTCTCTATAAATGAGTCAGTGTAGATTAACTTCCTCTTTTTCTGTTGCCCTGTTCTACTTGGCTACTGGCTGGAAAAATCAGCACTCCTAAGCTAGACACCCCCTTAATAGTTTTTCACAGAATGTGTGAAAAAGGCCTCTGGCCTTGAGCTGGGGCTTCACAGAGATGGCTACATTTCTAAGATAAAAAGTTACAAACTGGGCTCCATGGTAACAGTTGGCAGGGGGATAAAAGAAAAGGAAAAAAAAAAGCTCTCTGCCTCCCAGGTGTCCTTGAAAAGTTAACTTGACCACAATAGAGGAGAAAACAGAAAAAAAAAGCTTCTTTTTTTGAATTTCTGCACACTGTGAACTTCTGAGTCTCTTCTCTTTCATGTTGGGTACAAAATTCTGAAACTACCTAAACTTGGGGTTCAGGGAGTTAATTGATTACAACAGAAGCAATGCCCTCTGAATCTGGTTGCAACCAAATAGGACTGTTTCCCTGTCTTTGGTGCTATCTTAAGTGCCATGCCTTGTCCGTCCCTACAACAGTATAATTCTATATACTTAAACATTGTTTATGTTTTCATGAAATGGTCAACAGATTTGATTAATTGTGTAATGGTGAAGATGTGTCCCAGATTGCTCTATAATGACCCAGGTTCATTTGAAGTTCAAACAGGGGGGCATACAACCCGGTTCCACTGGGAACATATATCCCTCACTTTAGCCATCATATTAGGAATTGGAGTTGCGGCAGGGGTAATCACAGGAACCACTGCCCTGCTCCATGGTACACAACAAATGACCCAAATAGAAGCAGCAAGAGACCAAAACTTAAAGATAATAGAAACCTCCATCACAGCTTTGCAGGAATCTTTAACATCTGTATCTGAATTTGTTTTACACACCAGTTGAGGGTTGGACCTCCTCTTCATGAGAGAAGGGGGCCTTTGTGCTGCATTGATATAAGAATGTTGTTCTGATGCCGACCATACTGAGGTTGTAAAAAAAACCTATGAGTAAAATAAAAGGATGCCTTGAAAAGCATCAATGAGAGAGAGAGGCCCAAAAAGGGTGGTTTGAGTCTTGGTTCACACAGTCCCCCTGGTTATCTACGCTTTTATCAACCCTGGCCTGTCCAATAATAATCCTCATATTATTTCTAACTATAAAACCCTGTTTGCTCAACCATGTAATTTCTTTACTCCAAGCTCAAATTGGACAAGTTAAACTTATGGTAATACCCCACTAGCAGACATAGAATGTGACACGCCCCAATAATCACTTTTATGATTAAAAGTAGCAAGAAGAAGAAGTGCGGAATGAAAGGTTAATAAAAAAGGTACTTGTAACCTCCTGTTTTTCTGTATGCTTAACAAAACACTGTTGAAATCTTGAGAACTGTTTGTAATCTTGTTCCCACATTGTGCTGTCCCCAACTGCCAAATTGCAGAATGTATTCCCTCACCCACTTTCACACTAACCGCCCACTCGCTCTGACCCATCAATAGATTTCCGTCCCTGCCCTCTCCAAGGAAAGTATATAAGCTCTGCTTAAGCTGTTCTCAGGGCTCTCTGCTCTATTCATGTGAGCTCTGAGCCCCAGCTTGCTGGACCCCCAATTAACCCCTTGCTGTTGCATGAGACACTCTCTTGGTGATCTCTTCCTCCAACGCTTGCAGGAACATTACTTGGATGTTTGAATGTAGAAGAGAAAATCCAGTCATAAAGAGATAGTCGGTAAGATTAAGAAGATAGTCGGTAGGTTTAGGAAGAAGAGTGAGTATAGGATTTAGAAAACAATATCTTTAGCAATAGGGGTTCGGTTAGACAGTGAATGTAAATGTCAGCACATGTGAACAGTCACAATAATGAAGTGGGGAAAATATGTAGGAAAGCAGATATCAATAAAGACATTACAAAATCAGGCAAAGTATAAAGTGAGTGATACAATTAGACATTTTCAACAGAATTGAGTTAGAATATATAATCTTAAGAAGAAACAAAATGTAGTCACAAATAGGATTGAAATTTAAGAGCATTAGGCAACTTTGACATGGATGTTTTTTGTAATCCATGCTCACTTTCCATTTAGGCTTTGGTACAATCACAAGTGTGACCTTTACATTTGTCTCCAGAATACTACTGTGATAAAATGTATATGTAGATGTGGTGACATGAGTGTTTCTTCCACTATTTCTGGGAGCAATATTTTGAAGACATATAAATGGGTATTGGGGGTACAAAAGTGTACACTGTGTCATTGAATATAGAGATAATGCATGAATAGACCATAAGTGAATAAATAATATAACTGGTTCCACATTAAATAACAGATTGAATAGATATCTGAAAATATATAAGAAATCTTATATTGATATACAATCATTCATTCCAACCATTGATACATCTAATATTAATATTAGGGTTACGGTTTATCATGAAGATATGTTAGTTTTGCTACAAAAGTAATTATGGAAATCAAAAATAATGTGTTTGGAAAGAGTCAGTCACAATGCTGGCAATATGTAAACAAGGCCTCTGAGCTTGAGCTGGGGCTTCACAGAGATGGCGACATTTCTAAGATAAAGAAGTTACCAACTGGGCTTCATGGTAACAGCTGGCAGAGAGAAAAAAAAAGAGAAGAAAATAGCTCTGCCCCATTCCCGGTGTCCTTAAAATGTTAACTTTCCCAGAACAGAGAAAAAAAAAAAAAAACAGAAACAAAAACTGCTTTTTATGAACTTCTGCAGACTGTGAACTTCTGAGCCCCTCCCTTACATGTTGGGTACAAAATTCTGAAACAATTTAAACTTGGGGTGCAGGGGATTAAATGATTACAACAGAAGCAATGCCCTCTAAATCCGGTTGTAACCAAATAGGACTGTTTCCGTGTCTTCGGTGCTATCTTAGTTGCCTTACCTTGCCTTGTCCATCCCTTTTCTCATGAAAAGACCAGTCAAGAAACATGGAGGAATGCATGTGCTCTGAAGCAGGAAGTGATTGATAGTGAAACAAATGCCTAAAAATTTTCTAACTTGTGGATGAAATATATATCCTATGATGTGCATTAATTGAAGAAATAGTAATCTACCAGTGTTGAATAAAAATGAACGTCAAAATACACATCATGTCCGATTGGAATCTACTTGCATTGATGTTAAACTGGGTCAGGTACTGTAGAAATATTAGGATTTGTGTGCATCATTCACTGAAGTTACTTTTCAGTATAGGAAAGAAATATGTTTTTCAGGTGAATGAATATTTCTAAGAATAATCTTTGGAAAGTTGATTATAAATTTACATATATGAATATGAATGAATTTGGTGAGTGTAAAATAAGACACATATTTCATATTTTAAAAAATCTGGAGAGTATATATATATATATATATGTGTGTGTGTGTGTGTGTGTGTGTGTGTGTGTGTGTGTGTGACTAAAGTCACGGTGGCCTGGACACCCTTCTTGTGAACCAGGAGTGATCAAACAGGTCTGCCATTAATACTTTTCCACTTCTCCAATTTGAGGCATTCTGACTTTGGCATTTAGATTCTTTATGTGAAATGGAGTCAAGAAAAAACCGAAGCACCTATGGACTAGCCTCTGCATGGTTTTGAAGAATTCATTTGACCCAAAGGATCCCTATTCCCACTTGATGGAGGTCAGGAACCTTACAGAGAAAGGCGAGAGACTTCATCTACAATGACTGCAATTTTTGCCATTTTGATTTTGTATGCACACATGGGATCTTTCTTTACATCCACCAGGTGTTGGTAATCTAAGCCACAGCCTCACACAGGGCCAAGAGACTGATTAAGACACATCCCTTTCCAAAGCAGTTAAGCAAAAAGCCACAGGTGATGCCCACTCATTTCCATTTGAAAACTGGTTTCTTCAGGCTTCACAAATGTGTGGCGTGAGGCAAAGCCCTTCCTTACATTCAGGGCAAAAGAACAATAGGTAAGCAAAAGGCCCATAGCAGGGTTTCTCCACTGAGACTTTACTGGTCACACTGATATCTGAGTTTTCTGAGATGCTCGCCATTCCCTTCAGCTATCCAGTACATGGCCATATCACAGAGCTTGGAGGTGGTAAATATCTTGAACACAAAACCATGAGCCTATTCTTGAGTGTAACCAGAATTCAGGAAGAAAACAGGAACTAAGGAAGTTTGTAGGTGTTGCCCTTCGATAATGCAAGCCACAGTCCATTCATAAATTGGGCATGATTGATGCTGGGAAGCTTTCTACTAGACAGGACCCATACATTGATGCATTCTCTTTTCTAATGTCTGCAACAACAGACACATTGGGATACACAGACATGGAAACACTTGCCTTGTCCAATCACTTACTAGAAACGGTTCACTCCAAACCAAACAAACCACCTTTCTTACCTTTTCTCAGAACATGAGATAAAACCACAAACACACGACAAAAACCACAAAGGCATCGCCTTCCCCCAAGTAGGTCTGTGACTATTCGGAGTGTACTCTCACTGGTGAGCCTTACTATGTACCTCCAAAATGGCCTGTCCTGTCTCAGATCTGGTCTCTTTGGCCAACTCTGTGAAATTGTCAGGAGCCCGTGGTAAGCCACTACTTGCTTTCTCTGGAAAGGCCAGTCTTCAAAGCTTTCCTGGCATTTGGCCATTTTCACATCAATAGATACCAAGAAAGACTGACTCTGTCCTTGGAATATCCAAACAAGTGAGCCCACTGGGACTGGGACTAGGACTGGCTCTGGGTGCCTGGATTCCTGGATCACAAGTTCAGAGAGTTCCATCACCAAGGAATAGAGATGAGGTCACTTCCTTCAGGAACTGAATGAGGTCACTGCCTTTGCAACCACTTTTTCCTAACAGATGCTTTCAAGGGTCCCATGAGATAGATGCTGTCCCTATTTCCCATGACACTCTCACCAGTTAGAATAGTATATCACCCATAGGCACCCGTGAACAGCTCTCCACACAGGCCTGGATTGGTCCATCTTCTGTACATTAGGAACAGAGACACTGAGTCAGAAACAACCCCTCTCCAGACAGGGTTGTTTTCCATGGAAGATGACTTTTGCTCTCTCAGGTCCTTAATAGCTGCCTACATCTTCTCCAGGGATTATTTCTGCATGGACCTTTGAGGTTTTCAGCAGGTGATATATCCCCTACATTCCTATATTGTAAGACCGAGACTTTCCCTGCTCTTTTATAAAGTTAGAATGAGGGAATAGTATATGGTTTGGGTTAATTACTTGTTCGATTTGGGTTAGGAATCATTTTGCTGGATGAATAATGGTATTGGAAATCTGCAATATTTATAAAAATATAGAGGTGAAATATATGTATGAAAACAGAAATCTAAGTAATATTTGAAGCCCAGAAAGGGATTGGGCCCTTGATTGGGAGAATTAGCTTTGAATTATGTCCTGCACAGATGTCTCAGATAAATCAATACACAATGGCATCGGACCTTGTACCTTGAATGATTGAATGTCGAAGAGAACATCCATTCAAAAAAGGATAGTCAGTAGGATTTGGGAGATAGTCGGTAGATTCAGAAAGAAGAGTGAGTATAGGATTTGGACAAAAAGTTATTTAGCAATTGGGTTTCAGGTAGAGAGTGAATGTAAATGTCAGCACAAATGAACAGTCAAAATGATGAACTGGGAAATTATGAAGGAAAGCCTATATCAATAGAGACATTAGGATATCAGGCAAAGTTTAAAGTGAGTGATAGGATTGGACATTTTCAACAGGGTTGAGTTTGAATATATAATCTTAGAAAGAAACAAGTATGTAGTCAACAATTGGATTGACATTTGAGAGAATTAGGCAACCTGGACATGGATGTTTTTAGAAATCCATGCTCACTTTAAATTTAGACTTTGGTACAATCATAAGTGTGACCTCTGCTTTATTTTCCTGAATATTACTGTGATAAAATGTATATGTAGATCAGGTGACATGAGTATTTCTTCCACCATTTCTGGGAACAATATTTTGAAGACGTATAAATGAGTATTGGGGGTAGAATGTGGTGTAGTATCTGTCTAAGAATATAGAGATAATGCAAGAATAGACCATACTGTGAATAAATAATATAATTGGTCCGCTTTAAATAATGGACTGAGTTGATATCTGAAAATATACAGAAAATCTTATATTGATATTAAATCATTCATTCCAACCAGTTATACTTCTAATGGTAATATTAGGGTGATATTTCATCATGAAGAGTGTGTGAGTTTTGCTTCAAAAGTGATTATGGAAATCGAATATAATGTGTTTAGAAAGAAGTCTCATGAAAAGTCTTGTCAAAAAACATGGAGGAATACATGTGTTCTGAAGAATGAAGTTATTGAAAGTGAAACAAATGCCTATAAATTTGCTAACTTGTGTATGAAATATATATCTTATGATGTGCATAAACTGAAGAAATAGTAATGTACAAGTGTTGACTAAAAATGAACATCAAAATACACATCACGTTCCATAAATATCTACTTGCATTGGTGTTAAACTGGGTCAGTTACTGTAGAAATATTAGGATTCGTATGCACCATTCACAGAAGTTAGTTTTTAGTTCTAGGAAACAAATATGTATTTTAGGTGGATGAATATTTCTGAGAATAATCTCTTGAATATTTGATTATAAATCCACCTACATGAATACGAATAAATTTAGGGAGTGTACATTAAGACCCATATATTTAATATTATGAAAAACTTGGAGAGTGTACACACACACACACACAGACATTAAAAAGTAGCAATATATATGGAAATCGAAATTCATCATGAAATGTATATCATCCACTGATCCAAAAATATTCATTATACTGAACATGATTTTATTTATCATGTTGTTCATCTATGAAGCTCACCCATAGGTTGAATTTTCACTTCCAACTGTGTTTAGGTGGAGTGATCTCTTCTCCCAATTTGTATCTGCAAAGTCAGCCACCTCACAAGAATGTACATGTGATAACAGGAACGATTCAATATGTGCATATGAAATTACATGTGCTGAATTGGCTACAGAGAAATGCAGAAAGGAATTCATCTATTTGTTAACTTTAAAAACACATGGAGAACTATTTCAACAAAATATTGACTAGATTTATAAGTCCTACCCTGTATAATGCAAAAGGCAAGTCCAGCAATACACTATGCCTCGTCTAAACTGCTTGTATTTCTATTCGGTTTGGGTTATTTTTCTCCATCATATTAGAATTAGTAGTCAGAGTCTAGTAGGGTATGGGTTAGTGTCAGCCATTCAGCATTTTGAATGGAAAATAGGAAAATGAATCCAATGTGTATGTAAATATGTGCTTCACAAAAATCTTCGCACTCTAATCCAGAACAATGCCTTGACTTTACCTTCACCCCAAGTAAAACACAATTAGAGTGGAAGAGTTAGAAAATCTGTGAATACATATCTGGAATGTAATATGCTCAAGAGTTCACAACCTTGAAGGTGGCAGAGGAGTTTCCAAAAGTAAGGGACAGGTAAATACTCCACAAAAATGGAGCTCTGTTGGACTAAAACTTCTGGTGAAACTGCCTCTGAGTTTGGGCACTTGAAATATTTGTTGTTGTCAGGAGTTTTAGCTGTTTTTGTAGAGAGACCATCAAAGCTAGGTATGTATCTAAGTGACCTGGAGGACATGGTTTCTTATTTTCTAATGAACATGAGGCAGCAGTGCTGAATTCTCTCTTTGTAGGTAAACTGTGGCCACTGGGGGGGAAATCTTTCCGTGTGGACTGTAAAGCCATCCGGCAATCCTCCACTTGTCGATGTGTTTCTTGCTGCTGCAATGTGAGTTTGGTATTTGCTTCACAAAATACAAGGAGTTCAACTGGGACACAGTGCTAAAGGGAGTTCTGTCACGTGTGGTGTGTCAGGGTCTGCAGGATAATGCACCAACCAGGCTTCAATCCCATCCTTGACCATAGCAATCTGATTCTGAACATTGCCCTGAAAACTCTCCATATAACAAGATGCCTTTACATAGAAGGGTCTGCTGGGTGCACCATGTCAGTCACAAGCCATTTGGAAGCCAATGGCAGATCCACATGGCCCCACCACAGATATTTTATCACACACCTGCACACGACTTTTCTAGGCCCACTTCACATCAGGCTCCAGCTTACTGGCATCTCTGTTCTACACCATTTTCATGGTCATGGGAATTTCAAAAATTTCATGGTATTTATCTAGCCATTTTTCAAGAATGATGTTGGAGGCACTGTGTGTTTAACTTCATTCAGGAACAATTAAATGGTGAGGAAGCTCATTTCAATGAAATCTCTGGAGAAATCTCACAGGCAAGGCTTCCAAAGAGTGGCCAAAATTTCACAGGAAGCCAGGGCTATTGCTGTCTACAATGTGAGGTCCATTTGTGTTTTGACTCTCAAATATGGCTGCCATGTCTTTCAGAATAAAACCATGTGATATCCTGGCTGAGATTCCCAGTGCTCTGTGGAAAGCAAACCTGGGCCTAGATCTCGGTTTCCAAGGGCGACTCTCATGCGTGACCAACTGAAATCCCAACATATTTCATGATAACACTTCTCTAAGTCAGTTCCAGAACTCAGTCTTTAAGGGGAATCACACCAGAGTTCAGCCCAGGTGTACCCAGTCATATCTTCCAACTACCACACAAATGACCACAATTAAAACCAAAACACTCCCACATGGTCCTCATCTTCTTCCATATATACACTCTCATACTAAGTTCTGTCTGGAGGTTTACATGAGTGGCGATGTCAAAGACAGTGTCCAAAATAAGCTCTCTTGCCCCTCATTGCCTAAAGTCATGGTGGCCTGGACACCCTTCCTGTGAACCACGTGTGATCAAATAGGCCTGCCCTTAATACACCTCTGCTTCTCCAATTTGAGGCCTACTGACTGTCAGGTATAGATATTTTTATGTGAATTGGAGTCATGAGAAAACCAAAGAACCTATGTGCTAGACTCTCCAGGGCTTTGAAGAACTCATTTGACACAAAGGATGCGTATTCTCACTTGATGGAGGTCAGTAGCCTTACAGAGGAAGGCAAGAGACTTCATCCACAGGGACTGCTCATTTGGCCATTTTGGGTATGGATTCACACACGGAATGATCCATCAGGTGATGAGAATCTAAGCCACAGCCTCACACAGGTCCAAGAGGCGGATTCAGACACATTATCAGGATCAATCACCTGTTTTTTTCCTCTGTCTAACTAGCTAGAGAGACCTTCTCTTTTAATTGAATTTTTATCTCTGTCTGACTAGCTTGAGAGACCTTCTCTTTTACTTGAATATTTCTACTATAACTATAATACAACCCAAGAAGATATCGCCAAACAAAACTGAACCAGAATGAAACAAAAGTGGAACAACAGAAAATCATTATAATAGCTTTTCTATCCTCCTGAAATGTCCATCTCTTTTTTCTCTCAATCAGTTCCTCAGATGTGAGTGGTTTTTCTTCCATCTTACCCATCTCCAGGGACAGGCAACTTAAAACAAAAGTGAAGCAAAACAAAAAAGGAATTTTAAAATGGCTTCCCATCCTCTCGCCCTGCCTTCAGAGGTGAGCAGTTTACCTTATCACTTACCCTCACTCATTCCCCTTGCGGCCCTCCAAATGCCACAGTCTGGCTGGGCAAAATTCAGGAGCCACTTGACAAAAGAAACGAACTTTATTTTAAGAACCACACATGCCAAACAAAACAGCTCCTGAGGAAAACCTTCAGAACCCAACTGCCATCACCGGCTTCCCACAAGCCAGCAGTGACCTACCTCACTTACTTGGTGATGGAACTCTCTGAACTGGAAGCCCAGGACACAGAGCCAGTCCCAGTCTCAGTCCCAGTGGGCTCATTGTTTGGATTTACTAAGGACAGTGTCAGTCTTTCTTGGTACATACTGATGTGAGGATGGCCAAATGCCAGGAGAGCTCTGAAGTGGAGCCTTTCCTGAGAAAGCAGGAAATAGCTGGCTCCTGAAAACTTCACAGAGTTGGCCAAGGAGACCAGATCTGAGACAGTACCGGCCATTTCGTGGGAAAATATTATGGCGCACCAGTCAGAGGAAACTCTGGATAGTCACAGACCTACTTTGGGGAAGGAGGTGACTTGTGGATATGGGTGTGAGTTTGTGGTTTTGTATCATGTTCTGACAATAGGTAGGAAAAGCAGAATGTTTGGTTTGGGGTGAACTGTGTCTAGTAAGTCCTTTGGCAAGGCAACTGTTTCTATGTCTGTGTATCTCTCTGTGTCCATGCTTGTAGACCATAGAAGGTGAATTAAAAATTATAGCCAGTTCTCCAAAGGGTATATCTGTAATTTCACCAAGAGACAGAATAGCACAGTTACTAATAATACCAAGCCTACATGATAAATTTTTCAGTCATGCTGTAGAAAGAGGTTCCAAGGGATTAGGCTCCACACGTGTAGATTGGGCTATGTTTCTTTAAATTTAGATTCTCGCCCCATGCTAAAACTAAATATTCAAGGACATGAATTTAATGGGCTATTGGATACAGATGCAGAACTTAGCATCATCTCTCATCAAGAACTTAGCATCATCTCTTGTCAAAACATTGGCCATTACAACAATACACTCAAATGCTTCTAGGCCTAGGATTGGTGACTAATCCCCATAGAAGAGCAATGGTATTAGATTGGAAGGATCCTGAAGGATGTGAAGGAACTAAACAGCCATATGTATGGATCATCTTCCCATAAATTTATGGGGATGAGATGTCCTAGATCGATTAGGTTTGACATTAACAAATAACATCAATCAAAATGTACCCACAATTATGGTTAGACAAGGTTTTAGGAAAGGAAAAAGATTAGAAAAACAAGAACAAGGTATAGCAGCCCCAATACAAATAGATCAAAGAACAGACAGACATGGGTTGGATTTTAAGAAAGGGCCACTAAGACAATAAAAACTACTTGGAAATCAGAAATACCAGTATGGGTTCCTCAGTGGCCCCTGACTAAAGAAAAGGTACAAGCAACCCATGACCTGGTAAAACAACAATTAGCGGAAGGACATATACAACCGTCTGTATCTCCCCATAATACTCCCATTTTTGTCATCAAAAAGAAATCTGGTAAATGGAGATTATTGCAAGATTTAAGAGCCATTAATAATGAGACGGTTATTATGCGACCTGCTCATTTGGGAATTCCTCAATGTTCTGCTTTGCCAAAAACCTGGTATGTTTTAATTATAGATATTAATGATTGTTTTTATTCAATTGCAATTCATCCTGAGGATAGTCCATGGTTTGCATTTACTATCCCTGCACTGAATCATGAAGGTCCTGATCAGAGATCCAAATGGAAAGTACTCCCTCAAGGGATGGCTAACAGTCCAACTATGTGTCAAATTTATGTTAACAAATTAATCCAGCCACTTAGAAATCAAAATCCTGAACTACAAATATTTCACTATATGTATGGTGTATTATTAGCACAGAAAGCTAAAAACGCATTGCTAGAATGTTATGCCACACTTACAAACTTATTAAAAAATTATAAACTAGAGATAGCAAAAGATAAAGTACAATTAAATTTTTCAATTAATTATTTAGAAGTTCTTTTATCCTCAATCATGGTCCATCCACCAAAAATTCAAATACGAATAGATCAACTCAAATCACTTAATGACTTTCAAAAGTTATTAGAAGACATAAATTGGATAAGGCCTTATCTAGGTATACCAACAGGAGAGTTTGAACCTTTATTTGATATCCTAAAAGGTCTATCAGATCCAAATGCACCCCGAATGTTAACACCTGAAGCAAGAAAGGCATTAAAAATCATTGAAAAATGTATGGAAAATATTCATTTGGATAGAATTGATTTAAGAATGCCTTTATTATTTATTGTACTACCACCAAAAAAATATTCCTACAGAAGTATTTTTGGCAAGAAGGTCCATTATTATGAATACATTTATCTTGTTCTCCTAACACTATTCTTACTGGGTATACTGAGGCTTTAGGACAATTAATACTCAAAGGAATAAAAGCAGCAAAGGGACTGATTGGAATGTCTTCCAATAAAATTATTACTCCATATACTATGAATCAAATTGATGAGTTAGATAATTAGTTAAATACTTGGGCAATAATCATGTGCAAATCTAATGTTTCATTTGATAACCACTTACCATCTAATCCTTTATTGTCTTTTTGGTCATCACATCATGTAATTTTTCCAAAAATGAGAAGAAAAACACCTATTATAAATGCTACAAATATATTCACTGATAGGTCAAATAATGGTACAGCAGTAATAGTTACACCTGATCAAACTTTTACATTTTTAGTACGAAAACAATTAGCTCAAAATGTAGAGCTTAATGCAGTATTACAAGCTTTTGTGATGCTTAAAGCATCTGTAATTAATTTATTTTCCGATAATCAGTATATAGTTATTGCTATAGTATCACTTGAAGATGGTGGAAGGATTTCCCCTTCCTCTACTCTTTTCTCTTTGCTTTCCACTATACAAAGTCTAATCTGGGACAGGAAAGATCCGTTCTTTATAGGACATTTCAGGACACATACAGGAATGCCTGGAGCCCTTAGTTTGGGCAATTATTTAGTAGATAAAACAACACATGACATACATACATATTTTCTCTACACTAGAAGAAGCTATAAATTTTTATAAAAAGTTCCATGTCAATGCTAATACTTTACAAAAGCATTTCAAAATAACTAAGGAACAAGCTAGACAAATAATAAAACAATGTCAAAATTGTGTGACCTTTTTACCACAAGTTAATCTTGGAGTCAATCCTAGAGGATTGATACCTAACCATATTTGGTAGATGAACGTCACAAACTTGCCAGAATTTGGAAAATTAAAATATTTGCATGTTACAGTTGATACTTCTTCTGGATTTTTGATGGTCTCCCTTCTTTCTAGAAAAAAAAAACTAAAGATGTTATAGCTCATTGCTTACAAAATTTTGCCACTGTGGGCGTTCCAAAAGAGTTAAAAACAGATAATGCCCCTGGTTATATTTCTACCTCTTTTAAACAATTTTGCTCATCATTTGGCATTACTCATATAACAGGAATCCCATACAATCCACAGGGACAAGGCATAGTTGAAAGATCACATCAAACTATTAAAACATACATATTAAAGCAAAAAGAAGGAATTGGGAAGGGGTATATATTCCCCAAAGATAAACTTAAAATAACCCTTTTACTCTAAACTTTTTAAATTTGGGTTCATCAGGGCTTAGTGCTGCAGAAAGGCATATATGTCCAAATAATGTACATAAGCCCAAGGTACTTTGGAAGGATATTCTAACAGAACAATGGAAAGGTCCTGACCCAGTAATTGTCTGGAGTCCGGGGTCTGTTTTTGTGTTTCTACAGGGAGAAGAGTAGCCAATTTGGATTCCAGAGAGATTAACTAAAGAGATTTCTACAGACCAAAAATAAGATGATTTGGCTCAAATCAATAAGAGCTGATATCCAGAACTCCAGTTTGGCTGTTCTTACATCTGTGACAGAACCAGAATGTTTTTTTCAACATCTATTTTATTATTGCCCTTTCTCATATCATGAAGTTTTATTTTGTTTTTTTTTTTAGCTCATACAGACCTAGGTTAATGTTTTGCTGATCAGTTCTATTTTTGGACAATAGAGTTTTTAGACATTGCAATGGAGATTTCACCTGTAAAAAGTCATAAGGCCTTTAATATTATGTCATGTGTTGTATGTATTATATTATGTGTGCACACTTGTGTTTTGTGTTATATGTTTGATTTCAGCATCTTTTCTGTGTTGACTATATTCTTTTCAAGTTGATATACTTTGTCTTCATTATCTGATGTTCTGACTTCTACTTGATCTAGTCTGTTTGTAATATTCTCATTAGCACTTTTAATCTGATTTACGGTTTCTTGCATTTCTATGATTACAACTTGATTATTTTTAACACCTCTATCTCCTGATAAAGCTCATTCTTTGTGGATTTAATTTGTGTGGTGAGTTCCTCTTCAAAATATACTTTCAATGCTTGGATTTGCTGTCTCATGTCTTCTCTAATATTCCGTTCCATCTGAATTAGGAATGCCTTGATTTCTTTCCCTGTCCATATTTCTGATTCTTCTAGGTCCTCCTGTATATTTAGATTGTACTGCATTGTTCGTAACCCTTTTTTCCCTTGTTTTTTCATATTGTTCACGTTGCTTTCCAGCTCTGTTTGACTGCTTTGTAACTGCTTTCTCCTATACATTTGTTTTGGCTTTGTATATCTCTGTTGTCTCTCTTTTGTGGTGGGAGATTATGCCTAGAAATTTTGGGCTTTGTTTTACTTTAAAGCTGATTCATTCAATTCATATAAGGCTTCTAGGTTCTGTATGCATATAATGATTTGCTGTTTGTTCTTAGGACTATATGTTTAGGTTGGGTGCTCTGGTGGTACAATGGTTAGTATGACTTGGCTACTTTAGAAGATTGCTCCACTGAAGGTGGATACTACCAGGCAATTGGATCAGGGTGTTGGTAGTAGCTAGGTATTTAGGAGTCTTATAGACAGCGTCGAGACATTCACCTATTTGCATTTAGACAATTACACACAATGGAAGATGTAATGCTTGGGATGAGAGTTGGGCGGTACGAGAATGAAGGTGCTCTTAAAAAGAAAAAATGATAGAGGGAGAGATAGATTAGAGGGGAATGAAAAGAACAATAAAACTTGAAATGGGATAGAAAGAGAGAAGGAAAAGGGGGGAAAGGAACAGGGAGAGAAGAAGGAGAGAAAAAAATATCAACAACAGCAACAACAACAACAACAACAAAAATTAAAGTCTTAGAGATCCACCTTCTTCTCTTCCAGTAGGCAGAGCTGTGCCTTCCAAGCCGAGTGTCTGCTCTCTACCTGCCGAGAGCTATCCCTGTACGGCGTCTTCTGGGGGTTTCTCAGACTTGTCAGTCCAGAGCCATTTCACTTCTCCAGCTCTTAACCCCCTTCCTCCTGTCAGCCTGCCAGCCAGGTCCTGTTTCCCAGAAGTGATTCTCCAGAGATCTAGTTACACTTGCAGCCCTACCGAGTGTCCCTTTTAAGCCCCAGTGCTGTGGTAAACTGGCGGCTAAGACCTTAGGGGTCACCGCTGGTGATATGGGGGCCTTGGGGTCTGGGCTCCCCTCTGCTTCCCTACGGACATGACCCCTGAGAAGTCAATGAAGTTTCCTGGCTGCTTGTATCAGTATGGGGAGTCATGCACCTGCTAAAGTGGATTCTGCTGGGAAGGAATTTTGCCAGCCGAACTCCGATGACGTCAACTCTCTGCTATGGCGGGCCCCAGGCTTCTTGCCGGATTGACCGAGGGGAGGGGTGGGACTGGCCCGGCCCGGTTCGCCTCAGCTCCTGGCGCGTGGAGGCTTGGCTAAAGACTTCTTCCTGCCAAGCTGTGTCTCAGTGTCTAGCAGGACCCAGTCACTTTGGCTGCGGGCGGGTGGATGGATCTGCAGCTGTGCCCGCGGTGCGCGGACTGTGGCTGGTGAATCTCGAACTCCGCGTCTAGTGGCAGGGTCCCGCTCGTCCGGGTCACACAGACGCTTCAAAAAAATTCTAGTAGCTCCCGGGCGGTCTCCCTTCAGTGGAATTTTGCTAGGAGAATCTCCGTTGGTAGAATCCAAGAGTTATCCTTGCGACTTTATGACCCCATCACTGTGAGTGCATTAAAAGCGCAGCCTCTATGCCCGCCGCCATGTTGGATCCACCTTTTCTTTGCATTATATTTAATAATTCTCTTCGAGACAATGTAAATTGTTAAGAAAATTGTTTTCTTTTAGTGCCTTTTGGAATGTTACATAATTCTTTCTTTAGGCATTGTTGCCAGAATTTCTAACTTCATCCCAGTGCATGTGAAGACAAAGATAAAACCAATCTACAGCTTCTGCAATAGCCATCACTGAACTGCTTGCAGAACTTGTCTGGACTATGTATCACTTGTATGCATTGTGAACTCACCTGCATGCATTGTGAACTATCTGTTGGTGCAGCACTTGTGGTAGTGTTGGGGTATTTCTCTGATGATGTCATCGGTGGTACAATTTTTTCAAAAAGAGCCATCAATTGCCTTGGTGTATCTTCCTCCCTTCTGCTTGTCATGGTCGTTCAGCTAAAATTTGGGTGCCAACAGAGATGAGGCAAAGAACCTCACCCGCCCCTGGTACAAAGACCTCTCCACAGGTGTGGATGTATACTGGACCTGTAGTCAGTGATGGGTAAGATCCAATTACAATGGTACCAATCTAAGACAGGAGGCTGACACCTTGAGGTCAGCTCATTCGATAATGGGTAAGGACCATATGTACTATTGGACAACCTAAGGCAGGCACGGTCCCTAAGCCACATGCTTGTTGTTTAAACAGAGAGGGTTAGATGTTGAGAGCCACAGCCCAAGGGGCCAAAGCAAACTTTCAGACTGCCAGCTGATGGTTGGCTCACAGCGGCCCCAGCAACATCTAGCTGATTGGCTCCTCTGCGGTGATGCCCATTGGGCTGTTTCCCCACCCTTTCAAATTATGGAGCTGCTTCTTGGGGGACTATTTTGGCTCTGCTCAAACAACCCAGCCAATCGACCTCAAGAGCAGGAGGAGTGAGGAGGTTGAGAGCTTGTGGGAAGCCGGTGGTGGCAGTTGTACTCTGAGTGTTTTTCCCGAGGAGCTATTTTTTGGAGTGTGTGGTTCTAAAAATAAAGTTAGCTTTTGACAAGTGGCTCCTGAATTGTGCCCAGCCAGACTGTGGCAATCCTAAATTGATGGAGCAAAATAACCAAAACAGAATAGAAATACAAGCAGTTCAGAGGAGGCATGGTGTATAGCTGGACTTACCTTTTGTATGATAAAGGGTAGATGTTATAAATCAAGTCAATATTAAATTGAAGTAGTTCTCCGTGTGTTTTAAAGATAACAAATACGTGAATTCCTGTCTCCCTTTATCTGTATCCTATTCAGCACATGTATTTTTGTATGCACATATAGAATCCTACCTGGTAACACATGTACACTTTTGTGAGGTGGCAGACTTGGCAGATACAAATTGTCAAAAGAGATCACTCCTCCTGAACGTTGTTGGAACTGAAAATTAAAACTATGGGTGAGCTTCATAGTTGAACAAGATAATACATAAATCCATGTTCAGTAAAATGAATATTTTTGGATCTGTGAATGATATATATTTCATGATAAATTTCGATTCGCATATATATTGCTACCTTTTAATGTCTGTGCATGTGCGTGTGTGTGTGTGTGTGTGTGTGTGTGTGTGTATACACACACACTCTCCAGATTTTTCCGAATATAAAATATATGTGTCTTATTATAAAATCCCTAAATGCATTCATATTCATGTATGTGGATTTATAATCAAATGTTCACAAAATTATTCTCAGAAATATTCATCCACCTCAAATACATATTGTTTCCTAGTACTGAAATCTAAATTCAGTGAATGGTGCATAGAAGTCCTAATTTTTCTACAGTAACTGACCCACTTTAACATCAATGCAAGTAGATTACTATGGTACATGATGTGTATTATGACGTTCATTTTTATTCAACAATATTACATGACAATTTCTTCAGTTTATGCACATCATAGGATAAATATTTCATTCACAAGTTTGCAAATTTATAGGCATTTGTTTCACTTTCTATCACTTCCTGCTTCAGTACACATGTATTCCTCCATGTTTTTTGACTGGTCTTTTCATGAGAATACTTTTCATTTTAGATTTCTATAATCATGTTGAAGCAAACCTCACACACTCTTCATGACAAATCATAACCCTATTATTACCATTAGATCTATAAATGATTGTAATGAATGTATGTATATCAATATAAGATTTCCTGTATATTTTAAGATATCAATTCAATCCATAATTTAAAGTTGGAACCAGTTATATTATTTATTCACAGTATTGTCTATTCATTCATTTTATCAATATTTGTATACACAGTGTAGACCTATTTGTACACCCAATACTAATTTATACATCTTCAAAATATTGACCACATAATTGGTGGAAGAAATACTCATGTCACCTGATCTACATATACACTTTATCACAGTAATATTCTGGACACAAAATGCAAAGTTCACACTTATGATTGTACCAAAGCCTAAATGGAAAGTGAGCATGGATTACTAAAAACATCCAAGTCCAGATTGCCTAATGCTCTCAAATGTCAATCCTATTGTTGCTAAATATTTGTTTCTTTCTAAGATTGTATATTCAACATCTACCATGCTGAAAATGTCTAATCCTATCACTCAATTTATACTTTGCTTGATTTCTTCCTGTCTCTATTGATATCTGCTTCCCTATATATTTTCCCCAGTTAATCATTGTAACTGACTCATCACATGTGCTGACATTTACATTCATTCTCTACCAGAAACCCTATTGCTAAAGAACTTTTGGAGAAAATCCTATACTCACTCTTCTTCCTAAACCTACTGACTATCTTTCCAATCCTACCAACTACCCTTTTTAAGTGGATGTTTTCTTCTACATTTAATCATCCAATTTACAAGGTCCTATGCCATTTTTTTATCGATTTATCTGAGACATCTGTGCAGAAGGTATTTCAAAGCTAAGTATCCCAATCATGGACCCAATGCTCTTCTGGGCTTCAAATCTTACCTAGACTTCTGTATTCATACTTATATTTCACCTATATATTCTTGTAAATATCACAGGTTCCCATTGCCATTATTCATCATGCAGAATGATTCCTAACCCAAATCGAACCTGTTATTACCCTAACCATACACTGTTCCCTCAATCTAACTTTACAGAAAAGCAGGACAGAGTTGGTCTTACAATCAGGAGTGTAGGGGATCTTCCACCTGCTGAGAACCTCAAAGGTCAATACAGAAATAATCCATGGAGAAGATGTAGGCAGCAATGAAGGACCTGAGGGAGGAAAAGTCAACTTCCATCGTAAACAACCTGGTCAGGGTGAAGGGATGTGTCTGAATCAGCCTCTCTCTTCTTAATGTAGAGAAGATGGACCAAACCAAGCCTGTGTGGAGAGCTGTTCCCAGGTGCCTATGGTTGATATATCATTCTAACTTGTGAAAATGTCACAGGAAGTAGGTGCACCCTCCATCTCATGGGACCCTTGGAAGCAACTGTTAGGACAAAGTGTTTGCCAAGGCAGTGACTTCATTCACTTCCTGAAGGAAGTTACCTCACATAACTTCCTTGGTAATGGAACTCTCTAAACTTGGGATTCAGGAAGCCAGGAGACCACAGCCAGTTCCAGTCCCAGTTCCAGTGGTCTCACTTGTTTGGGTAAACCAAGGACAGAGTCAGTCTTTCTTGGTTCCTAGTAATGTGAGGATGGCCAAATGCCAGGAAAGCTAAGAAGAGGGGCCTTTCCTGAGAAAGCAGGTAGTGGATCACCAGTGACTTCTGACAACTTCACAGAGTTGGCCAAGGAGACCAGAACTGAGACAGCACAGTGCATTTCGTGGAAATATAGTATATCCCACCCATCATAGGACACTCCGGATAGTCACAGACCTACTTTGGGGAAGGTGGTGCCTTTTTGAGTGTGGGTGTGAGTTTGAGAATATGTAGGAAAGGCGACTTGTTTGGTTTGGAGAGGACTTTATCTAGTATGTCCTCTGACAAGGTGAGTGTTTCTATTACTGTGTATCCCACTCTGTTTGTGGTCTTGGTATTAGAAAAAGAATGCATCATGGATGTGTTCTGTCTAGTAGAAAGCTTCCCAGCATTCATACTGCCAATTTATGAATGGATTGCGGCTAGCCTTATCAATGGGCAAAACCTACTATCTTTCTAAGTTCCTGTTTTCTTCCTGAATTCTGGACACTCTCCAGAATAGGCTCACAGTTTTGTGTCCAAGCTATGTGGCACCTCCAAGCTCTGTCACATGGCCATGTACTGGAGAGCTGAAGGGAAGGGGAGCATGTCAGAAAACTCAGATATCATTGTGACCAGGAAAGTCTCAGTGGAGAAACCCTGCTTTGGGTCATTTGCTTACCTATTTTTCTGTTGCCCTAAATGTAAGGAAAGTCTTTGGCTCAGGCCACCTTTTTGTGAAGCCTGATGAAAACAGTATTCAAATGGAAATGAGTGGGCATCACCTGTGGCTCTTTGCTTAATTTCTTTGGAAATGGATGTGTCTGAATCAGCCTCTTGGCTCTCGGTGAAGCTGGGGCTTAGATTGTCAGCACCTGATGGATCTAAAGAAAGATCCCATGTGTGCATCCATAACCAAAATTCAAAAAGATCAGTCATTGTGGATGAAGTCTCTCACCTTCCTCTGTTAGGTTCCTGACCTCCATCAAGTGTGATTATGGACCCTTGGGTAAAATGAGTTCTTCAAAGCCCTGCAGATGTGGTAGTGTTTTCTCATGACTACAAACCACATAAAGAATCTATACCTGACAGTCAGTAGGCCTCAAATAGTAGAAGCAGAGCAGTATTAATGGCAGGCCTATTTGATCACTCCTGGTTGACAGGAAGAGTGTCCAGGCCACACTTACTTTAGGCAAATGAGGGACAAGGAAGCTTATATTGGACACTGTCTTGAGCTGCGCCACTTATGGAAACCTCTTGCCAGAAGTTATGATGGATGTCTATATGGAAGAAAATGAGGGCCATGTGGGAGTGTTTTGGTTATAATTGTGGTCATTTTTGTGGCAGTTGGAAGAGATGACTCGGTCCACCAGGGCTTCACTCTTGGGTGATTCCCCTTATAGACTGAGTTCTGGAACTGACCTCAGAGTAGTATTGCCATGAATTGAGTTGGGATTTTAGGAGGCCACGCATGAGATTCACGCTTGGAATCTGAAATCTAGTCCCATGTTGGTTTTCCACAGAGCACTGGGAATCTCAGCCAGGATATCACATGATTTTATTATGAAAAACATGGCAGCCATAGTTGAGAGTCAAAACACACATGGACCTCACATTGTACAGTTCAATGGGCCTGGCTTCATGTGACCTTTTGGCCACTCTTTGGGAAGCCTTTCCTGTGAGTGTTGTCCAGAGAATTCATTGAAATGAACTTCCTCTCCATTTAGTGGTTCCTGAATGAATTGAAACCCACAGTGCCTCCAACTTCATCCTTGAAAAATGGCTAGATGAATACCATCAAATTTTTGAAATTCCCATGACCAGGTGGCACTGGAGAAACTTTGGATGTCCTGTTGCTGATCATGAGTATACAATACAGTGCCTTGATTGACTGGGTTTCATGAAAATGTTGAAGAACAGTGATGCCAGTAAGTTGGAGCCTCCTGAGTAGTGGGCCTAGAGTAGTGGTGTGCAGGTGTGTGATAAAACATCTGTGGTGGAGTCATGTGGACCTGCCATTGGCTTCCAAATAGCTTGTGACTGACATAGTGTAGCCAGCAAACCCTTATATGTAAATGCATCTTGTTATATGGAGAGTTTTCAGGGCAATGTTCAGAATCAGGTTGCTATGGTCAAGGGGGCAAGCTATGTGAGATAGAGGCCTGGTTGGTGCATTCTCTTGCAGACCCTGACACACCACACATGACAGAACTCCCTCTAGCACTGTATCCCAGTTGAAATCTTTGTATTTCACGAAGCAAATACCAAACTCCCAGTGCAGCAGCAAGAAACACCACGAAAATTGGAGGATGACCAAATGGTTTCAGAGTCCTCACAGGGAGACACATAGCCCCCAGTGGCCACAGTTTACCTACAAAGAGAGAATTCAGCACTGCTGTCTCATGTTCATTGGAAAATAAGAAACAAGATCCTTCAGGTCACATAGATGCAGATCCAGCTTTAATTGTCTCACCACAAATGAAGATTAAGCTCCTGACAACAACATATATTTCAAGTTCCCAACCTCAGAGGCAGTTTCTCAAGAAGTCTTTAGGCCAGCAAAGCTCCATTTTTGTGGAGGGTTTACCCTGTTCGTTACTTTTGTAAACTCATCTACCACCTCCAAGTTTGTGAACAACTGAGCATATTGCATTCCATATATATATATATATATATATATATATATATATATATATATATATATATATACACAGATTTTCGAACTCTTCTCCTGTAATTGTGTCTTACTTGGGGCAAAGGTAATGTCAAGGCATTGTTCTGGATAAGAGTGGGAAGATTTTTCATAGCACATAATTACATACACATTGGATACCTTTTCCAATTTTCCATTCGAAATACTGAATCCCTGACACTAACCCATAGCCTACTAGACTCTGACTACTTATCCTAATATGATGGAGAATAATAATCCAAACAGAATAGAAATACAAACAGTTCAGAGAAGGCATGGTGTATAGTTGAATTTGCCTTTTGCATTATGTAGTGTAGGAGTTATAAATCTAGTCAACTTTTGTTGAAATTGTTCTCCATGTGTTTTTAAAGTTAACAAATATGTGAATTCCTGTCTCCCTTTCTCTGTAGCCTATTTGCATATGTATTTTTATATGCACATATAGAATCCTACAAGGTACAACACATACATTCTTGTGAAGTGGTTGACTTGGCAGATACACATTGTGAGAAGAGATCACTTCTCCTAAATGCTGTTGGAAGTTAAAATTCGAACTCTCTGTGAGCTTCCTAGTTTAACAACATTATACATAAATCCATGTTCAGTAAAATGAATATTTTTGAAACTGTGGATGATATATATTTCATGGAGAATTTCAATTGGCATATATATTGCTACTTTTTAATGTCTGTGTGCATATATATATATATACAAACTTTCCAGATTTTTCAAAATATGAAATACATGTGTCTTATTATACATTTCCTAAATTCATTCATATTCATATATATGAATTTATAATCAACTTTTCACAAGATTATCCTCAGAAATATTCATCCACCTGAAATACGTATTTGTTTCCTAGTACTGAAAACTATCTTCAGTGAATGGTGCCTACAAATCCTAAAATTAATACAGTGACTGACCCAGGTTAACATCAATGCAAATTGATTCCTATGGGACATGATGTGTATTTTGACGTTCATTTTTATTCAAAACTGGTACATTACTATTTCTTCAGTTTATGCACATAATAGGATATATATTTCATCCACAAGTTCGCGAATTTAGAGGCATTTGTTTCACTTTCAATCACTTCCTGCTTCAGAACACATGTATTTTTTCATGGTTCTTGACTGGTCTTTTCATGAGACTTCTTTCCAAACACATTATTTTTGATTTCCATAATCACTTTTGAAGCAAAACTCACACACTTTTCATGATAAACCATAACCTTAATTTTACCATTAGATGTATAACTAGTTGGAATGAATGTATGTATATCAATATAAGATTTCTTATATATTTTAAGATACAAATCCAATGCATTATATAAAGTGGAACCAGTTATATTATTTATTAACAGTATGGTCTATTCATGCATTAGCTCTATATTCATAGACACAAGGTACACGTCTTTGTACCCCCAATACTAACTTATTAATCTTCAAAATATTGCTCCCAGAAATGATGGAAAAATTACTCATGTCACCTGATCTACATATACATTTTATCACAGTAATATTCTGGACACAAAATGCAAGGTTCACACTTATTATTGTACCAAAGCCTAAATTGAAAATGAACATGGATTACTAAACACAGCCATGTCCAGGTTGCCTAATGCTCTCAAATATCAATCCAATTAGTGACTACATATTGGTTTCTCCTAAGATCATATATTCAAATTCAACCCTATTGAAAATGTCTAATCCTATCACCCACTTTATACTTTGCCTTATTTCGTAATATCTGTATTGATATCTGTTTTCCTACATATTTTCTCCGGTTCACTATTTTGACTGACTCTTCACATGGGCTAACATTTACATTCACACTCTAAACAAAACCCTATTGATAAAGAATATTTTTTTTCCAAAACCTATACTCACTCTTCTTCCTAAACCTAACAACTATCTTCCTAATCCTACCGACTATCCCTTTTTGACTGAATGTTCTTTTCTACACCCAATCATCAAAGTAAACATTGGGCGAGCTTCGGAGGAAGAGACCACCAAAAGACTATCTCATGCAACAGCAAAGGGTTTATAGGGGGTCAGCATGCAGGGGGTCCGAGCTCACTTGAATAGAGCAGAGAGCCCTGAGAAGAGCTTAAGCAGAGCTTATATACTTTCTTTGGGGAGGGCAGGGAGCGAAGTTTATTGATGGGTGAGGGAGAGTGGGCGGTTTGCATTCAACTGGGTGAGGGAGTACATTCTGCAGTTTGGCATTTGGGGACAGGACATTCTGGGAACAAGATTAGCAAACAGTTCTCAAGATTTCAACAGTGTTTTGTTAAGCATACAGAAAAAAAAATGTGACAAGTACATATTTTATTAATCTTTCATTCCCCACTTCTTCTTCTAGCTACTTTTAATCATAAAAGTGATCATTGGGGGGTGTCACATTCTATGTCTGCTAGTGGGGTATTACCATAAGTTTAACTTGTCCAATTTGAGCTTAGAGAAAAGAAATTACACGGTTGAGCAAACAGGGTTTTATAGTTAGCAATAATATGGAGATTATTATCGGACAGGCCAGGGTTGATAAAAAAGTAGTCAAACAGGGGGACTAGGTGAACCAAGACTCAAACCACTTTTTTTGGTCCTCTCACTCTCTCATTGACGCTCTTCAAGGTGTCTTTTTAATTTAATCATTTTTTTTACAACTACATTATGCTCGGAATAAACACAAAATTCTTCCCAGGAAGTGACAAATACCTATTTTATTAACCTTTCACTTCCGACTATCCCTTTTTGACTGGATGTTCTCTTCGACATTCAATCATCGAAGGTACAAGGTCCTATGCCATTGTATATTGATTAATCTGACACATCTGTGCACAACCTAATTCAAAGCTAAGTATTCCAATCAAGGGCCCAATGCTCTTTTGGGCTTCAAATCTTACCTAGATTTCTGTTTTCATACATATATTTCACCTATATATTCTCATACATATCGTAGGTTCCCAATACCATTATTCATCCAGCAGAATGATTCCTAACCCAAATCACACATGTTATTAACCCTAACCATACACTGTTCCCTCAATCTAACATTACAGAACAGCAGGGACAGAGTTGGTCTTACAATACAGGAATGTAGTGGATCTTCCACCTGCTGAAAACCTCAAAGGTCCATGCAGAAATGATCCCTGGAGAACATGTAGGCAACTATGAAGGACGTGAGAGAGCAAAAGTCATATTCCATGGAAAACAACCTGGTAAGGATGAAGGGTTGTGTCTCATTCACCCTCTCTCCTTAATGTAGAAAAGATGGACCAACCAAGGCCTTTGTGGAGAGCTGTTCCTGGGTTCCTATGGTTGAGATACCTATCTAACTTGTGAAAGTGTCAGAGGAAGTATGGAAGCAACTGTTCGGAAAAAGTGGTTGCTAAGGCAGTCACCTCATTCAGTTCCTGAAGGAAGTGACCTCACCTCACTTCCTTGGTGATGGAACTCTGTGAACTTGGGATCCAGGAAGTCAGGCATCCAGAACCAGTCCAATTCCCAGTACAGTGGGATCACTTGTTTAAATTTACCAAGGACAGAGTCAGTCTTTCTTGGTACCTACTGATGTGAGGATGGCCAAATGCCAGGAAAGTTTGAAGACTGGCCTTTCCAGAGAAAGAAAGAAGTGGCTCACCGCGGGCTCCTGATATTTCACAGAGTTGGCCAAGGAGACCAGATCTGAGAAAGGACAGGCCATTTCTGGGGAACATAGTATAGCCCACCATTCAGAGGACACTCTGGATAGTCACAGACTTACTTTGGGGAAGGAGGTGCCTTTTTCAGTGTGGGTGTGAGTTTGTGGTTTTGTCTTATATTCTGAGAATAGGTAGGGAAGGCGGCTTGCTTGGTTTGGAGTGGAATGTTTCTAGAAAGTCTTTTGACAAGGCGAGTGTTTCTATGTCTGTGTATCCCACTGTGTCCGTGGTTGTAGACATTAGAAAAGAGAATGAATCAATGGATGTGTCCTGTCTAGTAGAAAGCTTCCCAGCATTCATCCTACCCATTTTAGGAATGGATTGCAGGTTGCCTTATCGATGGACAACATGTAATGTCTTCCTAAGTTCCTGTTTTCTTCCTGAATTCTGGCCACTCTCCAGAATAGGCCCATGGTTTTGTGTCCAAAATATGTACCACCTCCAAACTCTGTGACATGGCCATGTAATCCATAGCTGAAGGGAATGGCAAGCATCTCAGAAAACTCAGATATCAGTGTGACCAGGAAAGTCTCAGTGGAGAAACCCTGCTTTGGCCCTTTTGCTTACCTATTGTTCTGTTGCCCTGAATGTCAGGAAGGTCTTTGCCTCAGGCCACCCTTTGTGAAGCCTGAAGAAAACAGTTTTAAAATGGAAATGAATGGGCATCACCTGTGGCTCTATGCTTAATTACTTTGGAAAGGAATGTCTCTGAATCAGCCTCTTGGCCCTGTGTGAGGCTGTGGCTTAGATTATCAGCATCGGATGGATCTAAAGAAAGATCCAATGTGTGCATCCAAAACCAAAATGGCAAAAAATCAGTCATTGTGGATGAAGTCTCTTGCCTTCCTCTGTTTGGTTCTTGACCTCCATCAAGGGAGTATTGGGATTTTTTGGGTCAAATGAGTTCTTCCAATCCCTGCAAAGGTGCTTGGGTTTAATAATGACTCCAAATCACATAAGGAATCTATACCTGACAGTCAGTAGGCCTCAAATTGCAGAAACAGAGCAGTATTAATGGCAGAACTATGTGATCAATCCTGGTTCACAGGAAGGGTGTCCAGGCCACCCTGAATTTAGGCAAATGAGGGGAAGGGAGCTTATTATGGACACTCTATTCGGCTGTGCCATTTAAGGAAACCTCCAGCCAGAGGTTATGATGAGTGACTATATGGAAGTAGATGAGGGCCATGTGGGATTGTTTTGATTTTAATTGTGGTAACTTGTGTGGCTTTTGGAAGAGATGACTGTGTTCACCTGGGCTTTAACACTGGCGTGATTCTCCTAAGAGACTGAGTTCTGTAACTGACTTCAGAGTAGTAATTGCTTTGGAAATGGATATGTTTTAATCAGCCTCTTGGCCCTGTTTGAGGCTATGGCTTAGATTATCAGCACCAGATGGATCTAAAGAAAGATTCCATGTGTGCATCCAAAACCAATATAGCCAAAATAGCAGTAATTGTCGATGAACTCTCTCGCCTTCCTCTGTAAGGTTCTGAAAGAATAAAAGAAATTGAAATTGAAATGTAAAGAACCAGGTTTTGTAAAGTTTCCAAGCTGCACTCAGCACCTGAAATTCCTGTGGCAGTTAAGACAATTCCCGGATTTGCACATTAGATGTGTGTTGAAATCTTCCCTGAGGACCTAGTTACTTAACCGCCCCTCCCCAGAAACCATGCAGCTCACCACGTATACATCACAGTGGATCCACCAATCAATTTAAATGTATACCCCTTCTTAGGGCTGACCAATCACCCCCTGCCCAACCTGTTCCCGCCAATGAATGTGCTAATCATGTTTTAGAGTTGTTATTTGATTTTCCCGTGGAATATGATGATTTGCTAAAGGAGGCTATGATGTGTGTAAAGTCCCTACCCTCTCTAAAGAATGTATATAAACTCCGCTCGAGTGGTTCTTAATGCTCTTTGTTCTTTGCTCCTCTGAAGTGAGCCCTGAGCTCCAGCACGCTATACCCCCAATAAACCCTTTGGTGTTGCATGAGAAAGCCTGTTGGTGGTCTTTTCCTCCAATGTTCGCCCCACCTTTTCATCTGGAGGCCCCAGGTGAGATATCCGGCGCAGCGGACGAAAGACCCCAAGGGACTCCTCTCAGGGTAAGAAAGGCGCCTCTTTCTGGTTTCGGGTTTCAGGTGAGGGCTTGGCAAAGTGGCTGTCGGTGAAGAGCATTAGCTCTCTCTGACGGTGGCTGGCAGACGTGTCACAGAGCTACTGGCCACGTCCCTGGGGGACACTCCAGAGGATGAGGGAAATCAAGGAATATTAGTTTCCTCAACTCGGTTATATTTTGCTTCAGGATTCGGTTTGCCAGCCCATCAGGTTTTTCTGGCTACACAGTTTTGTTCATTGTCCCGAACTCATGTTGAGTTTACTGTCTGTCTTTATTGTCTAACCCATCAGGTTTTTCCAGTTACTGAGTTCTAATATTTGTCTTGGACCCATGTTAAACGTTTACTGTTAGTCTTTGTCTGTGTTGAGTTTGTGTCTTCACTGTCTCTTTTTGAGTAACTCCCATTATGGGACAAAGCACTTTCATGCTTCTGTCGCTGACCCTTGATCATTGGACTGATGTCCGCTCAAGGGCCCAGAATCATTATTTTTCAGTTAAATGTCAGACCTGGCAGACTCTCTGTGCTTCAGAATGGCCCATCCTCAAAGTCGGGTGGCCCGCAGAAGGATCCTTCTACTTCCCTCTAATCCGAAAAGTCAGAGATATTGTCTTTCAGCCGGGACCATGTGGCCACCCAGATCAACAGCCATATACCCCTTCCCCAGGATCCTATCATTCAAACCTTCCGTTCCCTCCCCATCTTCCTCCCATTCTTCCTGAGTCACAAGACTGGACAATCCTCCCCCTCCTTATCCTCTACCCTCGCTCCCCAACCGCCAACACATTCCAGATGATTCTCCCACCACTGACTCAGCCTCTCCGCCACTAGAGGCAATTGGGCCAGACCCAAGCCCTCCAAGGGACTTCTCCGCAGCAGCAGCAGCCCCTCCTTTTCTGGTGGAAGCTGGGCCACCTGAAGAAACCCGCCAGCTACGGAAAATAGAAAACTCAGAAGCCACTGTGATGCTCCCTCTTCGTCCTTATGGGCCCATGAACCGACAAAACTGGGACCCCAACACCTTTGAAGGTTGGTAGCATTTGTCCACTTATCACCGGGCTCTAATAGCGGGGCTCCGAGTGGCCGCCAGAGGGCCGACTAATTTGGCCATGGTAAGAGAGATAATCCAACGTCCTAATGAGTCTCCCTCTATGATTCTGGAGAGAATCATGGAAGCAAATACAAAATATACTCCTTTTGATCCTCAGGCAGAGGACAAAAAAACCTCTGTTGCAATGGCCTTTATCCAGCAGGCTGCCCTAGATATTAAGAGAAAGTTACAACGTCTAGATGGATTACAAGATATGACCTTAAGAGATTTAGTCAGAGAAACTGAGAAAGTATATTATAAGAGAGAAACTGAGGAGTAATGGGAACAGATGAGAGAGAAGGAAAGGGAACAAAAGGAGGATGAAAGGAGCAAAAGGCAGACTAAATCATTGGCTAAGGTTTTGGTCAGAGCAGCAAATAGACCAGAAGTTAAAAAGCACGGAGACATGAAGGGATACATGGGCCCATGCCAAAGGCTGCCCCTGGCCTCAGATCAATGTGCCTACTGTAAAGAAAAAGAAAACTTGGACAAAGAGTGCCCCAAAAAGAGGCAGAGAAACCAGTATAGGACGAGACTTGAAGGATCCAGCCACTGCCTCACCCTGAAGTCGTATGTTTTACGAACGAGAGCAGCTTCCTCCAAGATGGTACGTGGTGGGCTCGAGCAGCAGTAGTTAGCAAAACTAATGTCATCTGTTTCTCTGGTCTCACAGAAGAGACATCAGTCCAAAAGGCAGAACTGATTGCCCTTACGAAAGCATTGGTACTAGCAACAGGCAAAAGGGCCACCATATACACTGATAGCCGCTATGCATTTGCCACTGCAAATGTGCACGGGGCTATTTACCAGCAAAGGCAGCTATTAACCTCCGCTGGGAAAGAAATAAAGAAATAAAGAACAAAGATATGATCCTCCACCTTCTCTCAGCAGTGCAGGGCCCTACGGACCTAGGCATAGTGCACTGTCCAGGGCACCAGAAGGGAAACGACCCCGTGGTGGTTGGAAACAGAAGGGCAGATGAGGAAGCTAATTGGCAGCCCTAAACGGAGTGCCTCTGTTCACTTTTTCCACACCGGGGGGAACAACAATCAGGAGACTTGGCCGCACCGGAACATTCAGGCAACTTATCATCTGAGGAGACAGATACAGAACTCTGGGAACCTACAGAGCCAAGTACACAATTTTCAAAAGCCCACCTTTATCTCAAAGACATACACCAGCTCACCCACTTAGACTCTAAGAAGTTATAGGCACTCTTAAAGGACCAAAGGAAGGAATTATTATTGACTGACTCACAGAGGAAAGAAATAACTGCGCAGGTGACTACAGCTTGTCAAGTTGGCCAATTAGTTAATACTTACCCATCGAAGCTTACTTCAGGGAAGCGCTTATGAGGAATCAGACCAGGACAATTCTGGGAAGTGAGCTTTACTGAAATAAAGCCAGCAAGGATTGGACTTAAATGTCTCCTAGTCTTTGTAGATACTTTTTCAGGATGGGTCGAAGCCTTCCCCATGAAGAAAGAAACGGCTCAGCTGGTGGTCAAAAAGATCCTAGAAGACATTTTCCAAGGTTCAGCCTGCCTAAGGTAATAGCGTCGGATAAGTGACCGGTATTCATGGCCCAGGTAAGACAGGGATTTGCCAGGACCCTGGGGATTAATTGGAAGTTACATTGTGCTTATAGACCCCAGAGCTCAGGACAGGTAGAAAGGATGAATAGAACCATCATAGAGACCTTAACGAAATTAAGCTTGGAGACTGGCATGAAAAATTGGACTCTGTTCCTAAGTTATGCACTGTTTTGTGCAAGAAATACCAAGTCTTCCTCTTTGTGTAACCTCACCCCTTATGAAATTCTCTATGGTGCCCCTCCTTCAGTAAGGGACCTAACCCCAACTAGGAGACTTAATGATTCCTTTCACACCCCCTTGCTTGACAGACTTAAAGCCCTTGAACAAAACCAGCACCCAGCGATACCTGTGGAAACAGTTGGCCTCTGCTAATCAGCCTGGAGATGAGGGAACCCCACATCGATATCAAGTGGGAGAGTTCATCTACGTGAGATGGCATCAGGTGTCATCCCTGGAACCCCGCTGAAAAGGACCATACCAGGTGCTGCTTATAACACCCACAGTGGTGAAAGTGAATGAGATCACTTCATAGATCCATACCACCCATCTCATGCCTGCACCCTGTACAGACTCCGGCTGGAAACTGAAACAGACTGGTAACCATCTCAAGTTGCGTGTCCGTCGTGTGGGTAGGGCTATGGATTCTTCCCCTGACCATCAGCAGTCCTAATCCCCATCAGCCTGTTCAGCAACGATGGCAAGTTATAAATCCTACTGGGCAAGTAGGGTGGTGTATTTCACATACAGCCCCCTTATGGAATTGGTGGCCATCTCTCCCCCCGGACATTTGTCAGCTTCCCATAGGCCTCTCTGACTGGGATCTCCCTGACATAGAGGACCCCACACAGATCCCACTCAAATGCAAACCAGGGCAACATAGACCACTTTACCCCATGAATGATGGATGTCATCTCCCCAAGCTCATGTGTAAACTAGCCAGTCAAGACTATTATGTGTGCCCAGCAGATTTCCAAAGTCGCAAACAGGCCCAAACCTGTGGAGGACCCAGTAACTTTTATTTTAGATCTTGGGGTTGTGAACAAACGGAAGCTGCATGGTGGAACCCAAACTCCCCAGACAGCAAGATTTGGGTAGGATGAAATGACACCTGGATTGATCCCAAGAAATGTGCCGCTAGCCAAGTGGTGTCAAAAACTCGCTGTGGAAAGAATAGTCTATGTTACCCCCTCAATATAACTTTCACTTCCAAAGGAAGGGGCTACCTCAGAACAAAATGGCCTATGAGAAATACGTGGGGAATGCAATTCTATATTTATGGCCCCGGTTATGACTTTGGTCTCTGGTTCACCCTCCAGCTTAAAAAGAAAGAAAATCCCACAGCAATAGGGCCCAATCCCCTCAAGCCAGGAATTAAGCCTCCTAAACCTCCCATGCCTAGATCTACCAGAACCCCTCTACCATCTCATAATTCCCGGTTTCCGTCTTTGCCTACTTCCCCAGTCCAGAGTACAGCTGACTCCACCCCCTGGGAACTAATTAAAGGAATGTTTATGGTACTGAACTCCACACAGTCAGAACTCATTGCTTTTCAGCCCAGGTATTTGACAGCTCTGTAAATTATTGTGTAATGGTGCAGATACTCCCCAGGGTGCTCTATCATGATGCAGAATCATTCGAAGGTCTACTTGGGGGACAAACAACCCAATTTCACCGGGAGCCATTGTCCCTTACTCTAGCCATCCTATTGGGGATAGGAGGTCCTGCAGGAGTGGGTTTGGGAACAGCTGCTATGATCCGTGGGTCACAACAATTGGCCCAATTAGAAACATCAATAGATCAAGACTTGAAGACGTTAGAAACCTCTATCACAGTGCTGCAGGAATCCTTAACCTTTCTCTCTCTCTGCATTTGTTTTACAGAACAGGGGAGGACTAGATTTCCTCTTCATGAGGGAGGGGGTCTCTGTGCGGCACTGAGAGAATACTGTTGTTTTTATGCTGACCCTACTGGAGTTGCAAAATAATTCATGAGTAAATTAAGAAAATACCTTGAATAGCGCCAGAGAGAAAGGGAGATTCAACAAGGGTGGTTTGAGTCATGGTTTACCCAGTCCCCCTGGTTAACTACACTCCTATCAGACTTAGCTTGACCCCTGATCATCCTTAAGGTGTTGCTAACTGTGGGACCTTGTTTGCTTAACCGCATAGTTTCCTTATTCCAGGCTCAGATTGGGTAGGTAAAACTCATGCTAATCAGACAGAAATATGCTCCACAGGCAGAAATAGAATTTGAGACGCCAGAATAATTATGAAACATTACTTTTAAGATTAAAAGTAGTCAGAAAAAGGAGTGGGAAATGAAAGAATAAAATATATTGAAATTGAAATGTAAAGAACCAGGTTTTGTAAAGCTTTCAAGCTCCACTCAGAACCTGAAATTCCTGTGGCACTTAAGACAATTCCCAGATCTTCCTATTAGATGTGTGTTGAAATCTTCCCTGACCAGCTAGATACTTAACACCCCTTCCCAGAAACCATGAAGATCTGCACGTATACATCTCAGGGCTTCAACCAATCAGTTTAAATGTTAACCCCTTCTCAGGGCTGACCAATCACCCACTGCACGACCTGTTCCCGCCAATGAATGTGCTAATCATGTTTTAGAGTTGTTATTTGATTTTGCTGGGGTATAAGATGATTTTCTAAAAGAGGCTATGATGTATGTAAAAACCCTGCCCTCTCCATAGAATGTATATAAACTCTGCTCAAGTTGTTCTGGGGCTCTTTGTTCTTTGCTCCTCTTAAGTGAGCTCTGAGCCCCAGCATGCTGGACCTACAATAAACCCTTTTGCGGTGGCATGAGACAGTCTCTTGGTGGTCTTTTCCTAAGACGTTCGTCCGAACTTTTCAGTTCCTGACTTCCATCAAGTGAGAATAGGGATCCTTTGGGTCAAAAGAGTTCTTCAAAGCCCTACAGTGGATAGTCCATAGGGGCTTGGGTTTTGTCATGACTCCAAATCACAGAAAGAATCAATACCTGACAGTCAGTAGGCCTCAAATTGGAGAAGCAGGGCAGTATTAACGGCAGGGCTATTTGATCATTCCTGGTTCAAAGGAAGGGTGTACAGTCCACCCTGATGTTAGGCAAATGAGGGGCAAAAGAGCTTATTTTGGACACTGTCTTGGGCTGCACCCCTTATGGAAACTTTCAGCCAGAGGTTATGATGAGTGTCTATATGGAAGAATATGAGGCCCATGTTGGAGTGTTTTGATTTAATTGCGGTCATTTGTGTGGCGGTTGGAAGAGATGCCTGGGTCCTCTTGGGCCTGAACACTGGTGTGATTCCCCTTAGAGACTGAGTGCTGGAACGGAACTCAGAGAAGTGTTGCCATGAATTGTGTTGGGATTTTAGGAGGCCTCGCATGAGAATTGCCCTTGGAAAATGCGATCAGGGTCGCTTTCCACAGAGACTGGAAATCTCAGCCAGGATATCACATGATTTTATTCTGAAAGACTTGTCAACCATAATTGAGAGTCAAAACACACATGGACCTCACATGTAGACCTCAATGGGCCTGGCTTCATATGACCTTTTGGACACTCTTTGGGAACCCTTGCCTGTGAGAGTTCTCCAGATCTTTCATTGAAATGAGCTTTCTCACCATTTAAGGGTTCCTAAATGAATTGAAATCCACAGTGCCTCCAATTTCATCCTTGAAAAATGGCTATATAAATACCATTAAATTTTTGAAATTTCAATGACCTGGTGGCACTGGAGAAACTTTGGGTGTCCTGTTGCTGATCATGAGTATACCAGAGAGTGCCTTGATTGACTGGGTTTCCTGAAAATGGTGTAGAACAGAGAAGCCTATAGGTTGGATCCTGCTGAGTAGTGGGCCTAGAGAAGTGGTGGGCATATGTGTGATAAAACATCTGTGGTAGGGGAATGAGGATCTACCATTGGATTCCAAATTGCTTGGGACTGACATGGTGCAGCCAGCATAAATTTCTATTTAAAGGCATCTTGATATATGGAGAGGTTTCAAGGCAATGTTCAGAATCAGCTTGCTATGTTCAAGGGGGTAAACTATGTGGGTTAGAAACCTGGTTGGTGCATTCTCCTGCAGAACCTGACCCACCACACGTGACATAACTCCCACCAGCACTGTGTCCCAGTTGAGCTCCATGTATTTGTGGAAGCAAATACCAAACTCCCAGTGCAGGAGCAAGAAACACAATGGAGAGTGGAAGAGCAATAAATGACTATACAGTCCACACAGGGAGACACTTAGCCACCAGTGGCCACAGTATACCCACAAAAAGAGAATCCAGCACTCTTCCCTCATGTTCATTGTAATATTACAATTTATGTCCTCCAGGTCACATAGATGCTGACCCAGCTTTGATCATCTCACTAGAAAAAAAGCAAAAGCTCCTGACAACAACATATATTTCAAGTGCCCAAACTCAGAGGCAGTTTCTCAAGAAGTCATTAGGCCAGCAGAGCTCCATTATTGTGGAGTGTTTACCCTGTCCCTTACTTTTGGAAACTCCTCTACCACGTCCATGGTTGTGAACTCCTTATCATATTCCATTCCAGATAAGTATTCACAGATTTTCTAACACTTCTCCTCAAATTGTGTCTTACTTGGGGTGAAGGTAATGTCAAGGCATTTTTCTGGATGAAAGTGGGAAGATTTTTGTGTAGCACATATTTGCATACACATTGGATAAATTTTCCAATTTTCCATTCAAAATACTGAATCCCTGACATTAACACATACTCTACTAGATTCTGAATACTAATCCTAATATGTTGGAGAAAAATAACCCAAAAAGAATAGAACTACAAGCAGTTCAGAGGAGGCATGGTGTATAGTTGGACTTTCCTTTTGCATAATATAGGGTAGGAGTTATAAATCCAGTCAATTTTTTTTGGAAATAGTTCTCCATATGTTTTTAATGCCTATTCAGGACCTGTATTTTTATATGCACATATAGAATCCTACCTGTTACCACACGTTCATTCTTGTGTGGTGGCTGAATTGGCAGATACAAATTCTGACAAGGGATCACTCCTCCTAAACGCTGTTGGAATTGAAAATTCAACCTATGTGTGAGCTTCCTAGTTGAACAACATTATACATAAATCCATGTTCAGTAAAATGAATTTATTTGAATCTGTGCATGATATATATTTCTTGGTGATTTTCAATTGACATATAGTGCTACTTTTTAATGTCTGTGTATATGTGTGTGTGTGTGTGTGTGTGTGCGTGTGTGCATGAGTGTGTATATATATATATATACACACACACACACACACGCCCACACACACTCTCCAGATTATTCAAAATATGAAATATATGTGTCTTATTTTACACTTCCTAAATTTTTCATATTCATGAATGTGGATTTATAATAATCTTTTCACAAGATTATTCTGAGAAATATTCACATACCTTACTAGAGTCTGACAACTAATCCTAAGATGATGGAGAAAAATAATGCAAACAGAATAGAAATACAAGAAGTTCAGTGGAGGCATGGTGTATAGTTGGACTTGCCTTTTGCATGATAAACGCTAGGTGTTATAAATCTAGTAAATTTTCAATTGAAATAATTCTTCATGTGTTTTTAAAATTAACAAATATGTGAATTCCTGTATCCCTTTCTCTGTATCCTATTCATCACATGTATTTTTACATGCACTTATAGAATCCTACCTGGTATCACAGGTACATTTTTGTGAGGTGGCTGACTTGGCCGATACAAATTCTGAAAAAAGATCACTCCTCTTAAACGCTGTTGGAAACGAAAATTCAACCTATGGTTGAGTCCACTGGTAGAACAACAATATACATAAATCCATGTTCAGTAAAATATATGTTTTGTCATCTGTGGATAATATATATTTATTGATGAATTTTGATTGGCATATATATTACTACTTTTTAATGTCTCTGTGTGTGTTTTGTGTATATATAAATATGTGTATATATATATACAAATACACACTCTCCAGATTTTTCAAACTATGAAATATATGTGTCTTATTTAAATTCCCTAAATTCATTCATGTTCATGGACTTGGATTTATAATCAACTTTTCACAAGATTATTCTCAGAAATATCCATCGACCTGAAAAACATATTTGTATCCTAGTACTGAACACTAAGTTGAATGAATGGTGCATACAAAAACTAATATTTCTACAGTAACTGACCCAGTTTAACATCAATGCAAGTAGATTCCGATGGGACAAGGTGTGTATTTTGACGTTCAATTTTATTCAACACTGGTACTTAATATTTCTTCATATAATGGACATCATAGGATATATATTTCATCCACAAATTCACAAATTTATGGGCATTTGTTTCACTTACAATCAATTCCTGCTTTTGAACACATGTATTTCTCCAGGTGTCTTGATTGGTCTTTTCATTAGACTTCTTTCCAAACACATTTTTTTCGATTTCCATAATCAATTTTGAAGCAAAACTCACACACACTTCATGATAAACTATAACCCTAATATTACCAATAGATATATAACTGGTTTGAATGAATGTATGTACATAAATATAAAATTTCCTGTATATTTTCAGATATCAATTCAATCCATTATTTAAAGTTGAAAACAGTGATACTATTTATTCACAGTATGGTTTAGTCATGCATTATCTCTATATTCATAGAAAAAGGGTGCACCTATTTGTACCCCCAATACTAATTTATATGTCTTCAATATATTGCTCCTAGAAATGGTGGAAGAAATACTCATGTCATCTGATCTACATATATATTTTATCAGTGTAATATTCTGGACACACAAAAAGCAAATGTCACACTTATGTTTGTACCAAATCCTAAATAGAAAGTGTGCATGGATTACTAAAAACACCCATGTCCAGGTTGCCTAATGCTCTCAAATGTCTATCCTATTGGTGACTACATATTTGTTTCTTCCTAAGATTATATATTCAATCTCAAGCCTGTTGAATATGTCTAATCCTATCACTCACTATATACTTTGCCTGATTTCCTAATGTCTCTATTGATATCTGCTTTCCTACATATTTTTTCCAGTTCATCACTGTGACCGACTCTTCACATGTGCTGACATTTACATTCACTCTCTAACCAAAACTCTATTGCTAAAGAACTTTTGGTCCAAATCCTATACTCACTTTTCTATCTAAACCAACACTATCTTCCTAATCCTATCGACTATGCCTTTTTGACTGGATGTTCTCTTAGACATTCAATCAACCAAGGTACATGGTCCTTTGCCATTGTTTATCTATTTATTTGAGACATCTGTGCAGAACATAGTTCAAAGGTAAGTATCCCACTAAAGTGACCAATGCCCTTCTGGGCTTCAAATCTTACCTAGAATTCTGTTTTCATACTTATATTTCACCTCTATATTATTAAATATCACAGAATACCAATACCATTATTCATCCAGCAGAATGATTCCTAACCCTAATCAAACCTGTTATTAACCCTAATCATACACTGTTCCCTAATCTAACTTTACAAAAGAGCAGGCACAGAGTTGGTCTTACAATACAGGAATATAGGGAATCTTTCACCTGCTGAGAAGCTCAAAGGTCCATGTAGATATTATCCCTGGAGAAGATGTAGGGAACTATGAAGGACCTGAGAAAGCGAAAGTCCTATTACATGGCAAAAAAAACCTGGTCAGGACGAAGGGATGTGTCTGAATCAGCCTCTATCTTTTTAATGTAGAGAAGATAAACCAAACCAGGCCTGTGTGGAGAGCTGTTCCAAGTGCCTATGGTTAATATAACATTCTAACTTGTGAAATTGTCACAGGAAATAGGGGCAGCCTCCATCTCAAAGGACCGTTTGAAGAAACTCTTAGGACAAAGTGGTTGCCAAGGCAGTGACCTCATTCAGTTTCTGAAGGAAGTGATCTTACCTAATTTCCTTGGTGATGGAACTCTCTGAACTTGGAATCCAGGAAGCCAAGCACCCAGAGGCAGGCCCAGTCTCAGTCCCAGTGGTCTCACTTGTTTAGACTTACCAAGGACAGAGTCCGTCTTTCTTGGTAAATACTGATGTGAGTATGGCCAAATGCCAGGAGAGCTCTGAAGAGCGGCCTTTCCTAAGAACGCAGGTAGTGGCTCACTGCTGGGCCCTGACAACTTCACAGAGTTGGCCAAGTAGACCAGATCTTAGACAGGACAGGCCATTTCGGGGGAACAAAAAATGGCCCACCAGTCAGAGGACTCTCTGGATAGTCACATACCTTCTTGGGGGAAAGAGGTATCTTTGTGGGTATGGGTGTGAGTTTGTGGTTTTGTCTCATGTTCTAAGAATACGTAGGAAAGGCAGTTTGTTTGGTTTGGAATGGACTGTGTCTAGTAAGTCCTTTGACAAGGCGAGTGTTTCTATGTCTGTGTATCCCACTGTGTCTGTGGTTGTAGATATTAGAAAAGAGAATGCATCAATGGATGTGTTATGTCTAGTAGAAAGCTTCTCAGCATTCATCCTCCCTAATTTATGAATGGACTGTGGCTTGCCTTATAGATGTACAACACCTACAATCTTCCTAAGTTCCTGTATTCTTCCTGATTTTGGCCTCTCTCTAGAATAGGCTCATGATTTTGTTTCCAAGTTATGTACCACCTCCAAGCTCTGTGACATGGCTATGTACTGGATAGCTGAAGGGAATGGGAGCATATCAGAAAACTCAGATATCAGTGTGACTAGGAGAGTCTCAGTGGAGAAACCCTGCTTTGGGTCTTTTGCTTACCTATTTGTCCGTTGCCCTGAATGTCAGGAAGGTCTTTGCCTCAGGTCGCCCCTTTGTGAAGCCTGAAGAAAACAGTTTTCAGATGGAAATGAATAGGCATCACCTTGGGCTCTTTGCTTAATTGCTTTGGAATGGGATGAGTCTGAATCAGCCTCTTGGTTCTGTGTGAGGCTGTGGCTTAGATTCTCAGCACCTGTTGGGTCTAAAGAAAGATCCCATGTGTGCATCCAAAACGAAAATGGCCAAAAGAGCAGTCATTGTGCATGAAGTCTCTCACCTTCCTCTGTAATGTTCCTTCCTCCGTCAAGTGAGAATAGGGATTCCTTGGGTCTAATGAGTTCTTCAAAGCTCTGTAGAGTCTAGCCCATTGGTGCTGGGGTTTTCTCATAACTCCAATTCACATAAAGAATCTAAACTCCACAGTCAGTAGGCCACAAATTGGAGAAGTGAAGCAGTATTAACAGCAGGCATATTTAATCACTCCTGGTTCACAGGAAGGGAGTCCGGGCCTTTAGGCAAATGAGGGGTAAGGGAGCTTCTTTTGGACACTGTCTTGGGCTGTGCCTCTCAAGTAAACCTCCAGCCAGAGGTTATTATGAGTGTCTTTATGGAAGAAGATGAGGGTTAGGTGGGAGTGTTTTGGTTTTAAATGTGATCACTTGTGTGGCGGTTGGAAGAGATGATTGGTTACACCTGGGCTTCAACTCTGGTGTGATTCCACTTAGAGACTGATTTCTGGAACTGACCTCAGAGAAGTATTGCAATGAATTGTGTTGGGATTTTAGGAGGCCTCGCATGAGAGTCGCCCTTTGAAAATGAGTCTTGGCCCAGGGTTGCTTTCCACAGAGCACTGGAAATCTCAGCCAGGATATCACAGTATTTTATTCTGAAAGACTTGGCAACCATAGTTGAGAGTCAAAACAAACAAGGACCTCACATTGTAGACCTCAATGGGCCTGGCTTCATGTGAACTTTTGGCGACTCTTTGGGAAGCCTTGCCTGTGAGAGTTCTCCAGATCTTTCATTGAAATGAGCTTTCTCACCATTTAATGGTTCCTAAATGAATTGAAACCCACAGTGCCTCCAAATTCATCCTTGAAAAATGGTTAGATAAATACCATGAAATGCTTAAAATTCCCATGAGCAGGTGGCACTGGAGAACCTTTGGATGTCCTGTTTCTGATCATAAGTATACCTGAAGGTGCCTTGATTGACTGGGTTTCATGAAAATAATATAGAAAAGACATGCTAGTAAGTTGGAGGCTGCTGAGTAGTGGACCTAGAGAAATTGTGGGCAGGTGTGTGATAAAAAATCTGTGGTGTGGCCATGTGGATATGCCATTGGCTTCCAAATTGATTAAGACTGATATGGTGCAGCCAGCAGACCCTTCTATGTAAAGGCATCTTGTGATATTGAGGAGTTTCAGGGCAATGTTCAGAATCAGGTTACTATGCTCAAAGAGGCAAGCTTGTGGGATAGAAGCCTGGTTGGTGCATTTTCCTGCAGACCCTGACCCACCAAACGTGACAGAACTCCCTCCAGCACTGTGTCCCAGTTGAACTCCTTGTTTCGTGAAGCAAATACCAAACTCCCAGTGCAGCAGCAAGAAACACCACGAAAGATGAAGTATGAACAAATGGGTTCACAGTGCACATGGGGAGAAACTTAGCCACCAGTGGCCACAGTTTACCTACAAAGAGAGGATTTAGCAATGCTTCCTCATGTTCATTTTAAAATAAGTAACCATGTCCTCCAGGTCCCATAGATGCAGACCCACCTTTGATGGTCTCACTACAATGGAAGCTAAAGCTCCTGAGAACAACATATATTACATGTGCCCAACCTCAGAGGGAGTTTCTTAAGAAGACTTTAGGCCAGCAGAGTTCCATGTTTGTGTGTGGTGAGCCGCTTCTGCAGATTATGGTCGCCATTGCAGGATGGTGCTGGCTCCACTGTGGTCTGTAACAAACAACTCCTTGTTTGGGAGAGTTGGTGCATGGTTTTTCAGCACCCTGTGAGAAAGTTCCACGTGGAAGCTTTGCATTGGGGCTTGGGATGCTTTATTAAGGCTGGAAGGGGCATCCAACAAGGAAGAAGAAGAAATATCAAGGGCCTGAATAAACTGCTGAAAGAAGATTCCTGAGTTGCGTCTTCCTTGCGGGCAAGGGGTCGCGACAAGTGGTGCTGAAAACCAGGGAACCAGAACTTTCAGCAGTCAGGGGTGGTGCACCGGTTAGTCCCAGGTAAGTGGGACCCGCGGTCAAAGCGGGGATTAGTCCCAGGTAAGTGGGACCCGCTATCAAAGCAGCAGCTCCTCTGTAAAGCCAGAGAGAGCATTACATCTTATTGCAGCTGCACTGTGTACTTTCGCTCTTACTTTCACTTTTGTTTTTTGTGTGTCTTTTGTTGTGTCATGAGTGCCGTATCTTCAAGTCCGCTTCTCCTGGCCCTAGATAACCTGTTACGTTGCAAGGGCCTAGAAGTGAAACGTAGTACTTTACAGAGATTTTTACGGAAGACAGATATTGCTGCACCGTGGTTTGCGTTCTCGGGCAGCCTTACTATACCTAGCTGGGATAAGTTAGGCACAGATCTTGACTTTGCTTCTGAGCAGGGCATATTAGAGGGTGGGGTGATACCCCTTTGGAAGATGATCCATAGTTGCCTCGCAGATGGCAGATGTCAGGAAGCACTTACTAAAGGACAAGAAGTTTTTGAGCAACTACATGAGGAAAAGTCTGAAGGATCACATAGTGAAGTGGCAGAGAACATTGGGAGTAAGAGTAGTGAGAAGGCAAAAGAGCCTGAAACTAAAAATAGGAGAAGGCTCTACCCAGACTTGGCTGAATTAAAAACGCCTGAGAACACAAGCGGCTCAGAGAGTTCTGAGGACCTTGATATATTGTTACAACAACTACGAAAGATAAAAGTGAAGAAAAAGAAAAAAGGGATACAGGGCACGCAGGCCTACTGTAAAAAGGGGACGGGATCCAATATCGGTCAACAACACTCTGAGGAGGAGGAGGTAGAATATCTCAAAGAAGATATGGTGCCGGTTGCCCCACCCCCGTATGTGGGGGGGAGCCAAAATTCCGGGAGATATTTTCATGCGCAAGTTTGGAGGACAGTTAATACAGATATGGGACTTGCATACCCTGTATTTCAGGACAATAACAGGGGAAGATATCATGAGCCTTTAGACTTTAAGAAAATTAAAACCTTGGCGGAATCTTTCCGCACTTATGGCGTGGATGCCGCTTTCACCCTTACTCAGGTGGAGGGACTTGCTAGATTTTGTATGACTCCTTCAGATTGGGCTAGCCTTGTTCGGGCTTGTGTTTCTCCAGGTAAATATTTGGACTGGAGAGCCTTTCTGCTAGAGGGCGCTGTTGAGCAGGCCGCCCAAAACTATGCCGCGGGACACCCCCATTGGGACAAGGATATGCTTTTAGGACAAGGCAGATTTGCTAATCAACAGACAGGATTCCCTCCTGAGGCATATGATCAAATTAACAACATTTGCATTCGGGCATGGAAGTCACTTCCAAATAGAGGAGAGGTGTCTGGTTACTTGACTAAGATTCTGCAGGGCTCTACAGAACCCTTTTCAGATTTTGTAGCAAGGATGGTGGAGGCCGCTGGAAAGATTTTTGGGGACCCTAATAGGCACCTACAGGGGAGAAAGCATCCTGTGCTAGCTCATCAAAAGCTTAACAGGTTTGGTCTGGGTTTTTCCTAGGGGCCACTGGGGCTCAAATATCCATAACATGGCTCACCGAGGAGCCTGTTTGGGTGCCTCAGTGGCCTCTTCCCTCGGCTAAACTGGCAGCAGCCCATGATCTAGTCAAAGAACAACTTGATTTGGGTCACACCCAACCTTCTACTTCTCCATGGAATACTCCCATATTTGTCATTAAGAAAAACTCAGGGAAGTGGCGCCTACTGCATGATCTACAAGCAGTTAATGCTCAGATGCAACTTATGGGACCCATTCAAAGAGGGCTGCCTCTGCTCTCCTCTGTTCCTCAAGGCTGGGATATAATTGTTATTGACATTAAAGACTGTTTCTTTTCCATTCCTTTGCATCCTAAAGATTCACAACGTTTTGCTTTCACCCTTCCCTCGTGTAATCACGAGGAACCAGATCAAAGGTTTGAGTGGGTGGTGTTGGCACAGGGGATGGCTAACAGTCCCACGATGTGCCAAATGTATGTGGGGAAGGCACTCGCACCTCTCAGACATAAGTATTCCTCCACCAAGATCATTCATTATATGGATGATGTGTTATTGGCCGCAAAATTAGAACAGACAGTTAATGAGGCTTATAAAGAACTCGTGATGCTGTTGGCTCAACATGGACTGCACATCGCACCTGAAAAGGTTCAAACAGGGGATTCTATCAGGTATTTGGGAGCGACAATTGGATATGACAAATTAAAACCACAAAAAATTACCATCAGGACTCAAGATTTCCAAACTCTAAATGATTTTCAAAAATTGCTGGGAGACATTAATTTCATAAGAGGATATTTACATATTCCTAATATTGTGCTCCAGCCTTTGTATGCTACTCTTAACGGTGATCCAGATCTTGCTTCCCCTCGTAGCCTCACTACTGAGGCTAGAGCGGCCCTTATAAAAGTAGAAAAAGCTATACAGCATGCCAATCTATGCAGGCTCCAGAGTGATAAACCTTTCCAGTTATGTGTGCTTGCCACTATGCGGCAGCCTACTGGAGTACTGTGGCAAGATGGGCCTTTACTATGGATCCACCCACATGTATCCCCAGGAAAATCCTTAGAATATTATCCTGATGCTGTTGCAGCGTTGGCACTTAAAGGGATTCAACAAAGCATTCAATTTTTTGGCCAATCACCTTCTTCTCTTATCATACCCTACACTAAAGCTCAACTTAATGTTTTATGTGCTACTCTAGACAACTGGGCTATTCTGTGTTGCTCGTTTCAAGGGGGTATTGATAATCACTACCCTTCTCATCCATTACTCCATTTTGTTAAAGAACATCCCATCATTTTCCCTAAGGTAACTTCATCCAGTCCAATTCCGGGGGCTGTTAACATTTTTACTGATGGTTCCAAGTCTGGAATGGGAGCTTATGTAATTAATGACTCTCCCCCTATCCAGCATCAATTTGCTCCTGGAAATCCACAATGGATAGAACTACAAATTGTTATTGAAGTTTTTAAACAGTGTTCTTTTCCTTTTAATCTTATTTCGGACTCCAGGTATGTGGTACAAGCACTAAAAGTCCTGGAGGCCGTGGGAGCTATTAGTGATGCCCACAATGTGTCTGCTTACTTTACTCAGCTTCAACAGCTTATCTCTAACCGCACTGCTTCTTTTTATCCAATGCACATCAGAGCTCACACCTCTCTTCCTGGTACGTTATCCCAGGGTAATGCCTGTGCGTGCGGACTTAGCCACTAGAGGTCAATTGATATGCTTGGCTTCCTCCTTAGAGGGGGCTAAGTTGTTTCACCAAATCTTCCATGTTAATGCATTAACGCTGCACAGGCATTTTTCCATTTCAAGAGCGGATGCTCGGCAGATAGTATTGCAATGTCCCCACTGTGTCACATTTCTTCATCCCCCTAATTATGGAGTAAACCCACGGGGATTAAAGCCATTGGTTGTTTGGCAAATGGATGTGACACATATACCTGACTTTGGTAACCTCAAGTATGTGCATGTTTCCATTGATACGTGCTCTGGAATTATCCATGCTTCTGCTTTATCAGGAGAAAAGGCACGTAATGTCATTACTCACTGTTTAGAGGCATGGGCAGCATGGGGTGCACTTGCATCCCTTAAGACTGATAATGGACCTGCTTATACTGGCAGACAATTTACAGCTTTTTGTTCTACTATGGGAGTGCAACTTACTCATGGTTTGCCTTACAATTCTCAAGGACAAGGCATTGTTGAGTGTGCTCATCGCACCTTAAAGGAAACTTTACAAAAACAAAAAGGGGGAATAGGAGCTGAACACACTCCTAAAGAACGCCTGTCCTTAGCTCTCTTTACCATTAATTTTTCGAATTTGGATATTCATGGTGGCTTTGCGGCCGATAGACATGTGTCCCCTCATCCCTCTGTGATTGGCTATGTTAAGTGGAAGGATGTTCTTACGGGCCAATGAAACGGCCCTGACCCCGTGCTGACATGGGCACGAGGATCTGTATGTGTTTTTCCCCAGGATCGTACGGAACCGTTGTGGGTCCCTGAACTCTTGACAAGAAGAGTCTCGACATCAACTGACCAGCAACAAGAGATACCACAACAATTCTGTGATGAGGATCTTCATTCTGCTAAGTGCTCTGGCTCTGGTGCTGGTGCCGATGGCACAGGCGACACCAATGCGGTGGTGGGCAGTGGCACGGGCATGGCCAATGCCGATGCCGGTTCATGGTAATTCTAGTGTCCTCCCCACTCTTTTTTCTACCTCATGTGAGATGTCTGCTCCCTGTGCCTCTCCTAGAGGGGACATGGAGAGAATTTTTAATCAATCTCAAGTTAATCTAACAGGAGTTTTTTGTTTCAGACTTAAAAACGCTAATTGCATTAGCCTTAAGACCAAAAATTTGACTAACTGGGAGGACCCATTGTGGTCCAATCAGGTCTCAGGGAGCATTATCAGTGCTGTATTGAGCAAGGTATCTTCAGGGAAGCAATCAGGCTCAGGAACCCCCGCAAACAGTAGCTCTGCTCTTAACATAACTACCTTGGCTATTATCTCCGAGGTACTAATCCCAGTGCCTCCTTCTTCTAGTAGTATTCATGATGCCACTCATTTCAAGGCCTCTCCTTACTGTTCCCCTAATCTTGGTTTCCCCCCAACATTTACGCCTTGTCAGGATCATTCTTGGGAGAAACATCAAGTTGCTAAAGGTTTCTCCCTTTCCCCCTCTCTTAAGAGGTATGTTTATAACTTTAACAATAGTGCCAGCTCCTCTACAGGAGTAGGTTGGTCCTGGTTTCAATGGCTGATTTCCAATGAAAAGGGGGCTTCAGCCGATATTTCTGCATTGGCTCAGTTGGTAGGAGCCAAAAGTTGGCTGACTAATGTTTCTGGTACTGTTAGGGAAAGTGAACGAGGTAATAGACTTACATCTGTTTCATTCAACTCTCTGTTGTATAATGCCACAATGCCTCCTGCAATGGTCTGTGTCCAATCCCCCTTCTTATTCCTTTTGGCTAAGGCCACCTTGTCGGGGATGCTGGATTGTTCTCATACTACCAGTCTCTTATCTGAGTGTTGGAATGGTTCCTGGACTGTAGCAGTGGTTATGAAAATTCCAACTTTTGTCCCAATCCCGGTCACTGCGGATCCTGATAAATTCCCTATTGTTGAGCTACTTAGAGTCCACAGAGATTTTGGAATCACAGCGGCTATAGTGACAGCCGTGGCGGTATCTGCTGCTGCAGCGGTTACGGCCGGAGTGGCTATGGCCAATCAAGTACAAACTGCTGCCACCATTAATCAAGTTGTCCAACAAACTTCCACCATACTTGAATCCCAAAATACAATTAATCAACATATTTTGTCAGGGATTTTAGCTGCCAAACAAAGAATAGATTTACTCCAAGCTCAGGTAGAAGAATTGGCTGACTTAGTGCTTTTGGGTTGTGTTGACCAACGTGCACATTTATGCATAACCTCTGTCAGATTTAATGATTCCAGGAATGTTTCCCGCATCATTGGCGAATATTTGGCTGGAAATTGGTCCATGGAAGCGGAAGACATGATCCAGTCTCAACTAACCCAGATAGGTGTCTTGAATAACACCCGTGTTGATCCCGTGACTTTGGGTCATTTCACCGATTGGATATCTTCTGCTTTTTCCTTTTTTAAACAGTGGGTGGGGGTAGGCATTTTTGGTGCAATGTGTTGCTTCGGTATGTTTCTCTGTTTGTGGTTTCTCTGTTGCCTCAAGGCCCGCAATGCTCACAATAAGACTATGATCATCCAAGCTCTTGCAGCTTTAGAAAATGGCAATTCACCTCAAGTCTGGCTTGCGCATCTTAAACAGTAAATCTTTGACATGGTCGTTGCACCCCAAGTTATTATAACATTGCACTGGGATCGGCATGTCTTTCCTCGTTATTCTCTTAGTGTTGGAAAGCCCTTGCACTCTGCCGGTCTTGCTGCCATTGCACGCAGGTGGGTTTCCACACTAATGCTTCTCTATCGCCTTAAAGTCCGTGCCTTTCTTTCAGGGTGCTGTCAACTCGTTTGTCGTTGTGTACAGCCACAGTTCAGCCTCAGCTGTCCCCCTTCGTCCACCTTCGTCATGATACAGGATGCGAGGCAAGGCACTGCACTTGAGTGATCCTTGAAGTGGACCTCAAGGAGAGCATGTCCTATTGCATGCGGGTTTGATGTCCACACCCCGCCCCACGAAAAAGGCGTCGGCTGATATGGCTTCAGATCTGGGGAAGGGCCCTCCTTAGGACTGAGCCATACTATGCAGCCACTTCTGCACAGTGGGATAGGACCTCTACTCTCGCCTGTATTGTTTTCAGAAAACAGAAAGGGGGAACTGTGGTGAGCCGCTTCTGCAGATTATGGTCGCCATTGCAGGATGGCGCTGGCTCCACTGTGGTCTGTAACAAACAACTGCTTGTTTGGGAGAGTTGGTGCATGGTTCTTCAGCACCCTGTGAGAAAGTTCCACGTGGCAGCTTTGCATTGGGGCTTGGGATGCTTTATTAAGGCTGGGAGGGGCATCCAACAAGGAAGAAGAAGAAATATCAAGGGCCTGAATAAACTGCTGAAAGAAGATTCCTGAGTTGCGTCTTCCTTGTGGGCAAGGGGTCTCGACATTTGTGGAGTGTTTACATTGTCCCTTACTTTTGGAAACTCCTCTACCACCCCCAAAGTTGTGAAAATTGAGCAGTTTTCATTGCAGATATATATTCACAGATTTTTCTAACTCTTCTCCTCTAACTGTGTCATACTTGGGGATAAGGTAATGTCACAGCATTGTTCTGGATGAGATTGAAAAGATTTTTGTGTAGCAAATATTTGCATACACATTGGATCCATTTTTCAATTTTCCATTTGAAATACTGAATACATGACACTATCCCATACCCTACTAGCCTTTGACTATTCATCCTAATATGATGGAGAAAAATAACCTAAACAGAATACAAATACAAGCAGTTTAGAGGAGGCATGGTATATAGTTGAATTTTCCTTTTGCATGATAAACGGTAGGTGTTATAAATCTAGTCAATTTTTAATTAAAATAGTTCTCTATGTGTTTTTAAAATTAACTACTATGTGAATTCCTCTCTCCCTTTCTCTGTAGCCTATTCATCATCACATGTATTTTTATATGCACTTATAAAATCCTACCTGGTATTATAGGTACATTTTTGTGAGGTTGCTGACTTGGCAGGTACAAATTGTGAGAAGAGATCACTCCTCCTAAACGCTGTTGGAACTGAAAATTCCACCTATAGGGGAGCTTCCTAGTAGAACAACATTATACGTAAACTCATGTTCAGTAAAATAAATATTTTTACATATGTGGATGATATATATTTAAAGATGAATTTCGATTGGCATATATATTAGTACTTTTTAATGTCTGTGTGTGTGTTTTGTGTATATATGCATATGTGTGTATATATATATATATATATATATATATATATATATATATATATATACACTCTCCAGATTTTTCAAACTATGAAATATATGTGTCTTATTTAAATTCCCTAAATTCATTCATGTTCATGGACTTAGATTTATAATCAACTTTTCACAATATTATTCTTAGAAATATTCATCCACCTTAAATACATATTTGTTTACTAGTAGTGAAAACTAACTTCAGTGAATGGTGTATACAAATCCTTATAGTTCTACAGTAATTGACCCAGTCAAACATCAATGCAAGTATATTCCTATGGGACATGATATGTAATTTGATGTTTATTTTTATTCAACATTGGTACATTATTATTTCTTCAGTTTTTGCACATCATAGGATATATATTTCATCCACAAGTGAGCAAATTTATAGGCATTTGTTTCAACTTTAATCACTTCCTGCTTCAGAACACATGTATTGTCAGGGTTTCTTGACTGGATTTTTCATGAGACTCCTTTCCAAACACATTATTTTCGATTTCCATAATCACTTTAGATGCAAAACTCACACACTCTTCATGATAAACCAAAACACTAATATTACCATTAGATGAATAACTGGTTGGAATGAATGATTGTATATCCATATAAGATTTCCTGTAATTTTTCAGATATCAATTCAAACCATTATTTAAA